>NW_010182467.1:27073-45986 GCF_000695765.1 Mesitornis unicolor | reverse complement strand
ACTCCTAATATTCTGTGATTCTGTGATATGTTGTATTCTTTACCTCAAGAAGCCTAAGGCCCTAATTCAACAAAGCATACAAGACTTCAAGGATGCTTAAAGTTAACCATGTTCTTCATTGCCTTTTTGACTGGGGCCATAGATACAGTGATAAGGCATACCCTGTTAAAACCTAACCTGGCTAAAAACATGGGCTTACCAGGTTTTAATAATGCTCAGTTTCTTTTATAAATAATTCCACTTTCTCTAAAATATCATTTTAACATGCAGAAACAGAAGGGTTTTTTGTCCCTAGGATAAATTCTCAGCTGATGGAATATCATACATAAGATTCCCTTTCTCCTCATACCGAAGCTTGGTTTTCATACATATATATAATAGAAATATGTGTGTGTATACATATATATTTATATATATGTATACACACACATTATTTTTATATATATATATATTCCTAATTGTAGGCATAAGCTACAAATTATAGATGAAATGACAAATTATAGGCCCCAAGGCTCTTTTTGAATTTATAATTGTACATGGAATAAAGTGAATAGCAAATCTTGTTTGACTTAGAATTCTTGGCAACCATTCTTACTTTTAAGTACATTTCCCCAATTTTTTAATTTTATTCATTAAAACGACACAAATAGAGCTATTTTGAAAATATTGAGGACAAATTTAAGTGTTGCATCTTAATCTTATTCATTTTTTGATGTTCTTTAGGATGACATTTTCAACTTCAACTGTGTTAGGGTACACAAGTATCTTTTAAAACACTGATTGTAATCCTGTTTTCAGGCTTTCGTACATTAAATAGGCTACTGAAATCTGCAGTGAAATCGTACCTATTAATTTATCCTTTACTGTAGTGGATTATTGCTCATATACTTAGGTGTCTCGTTTAGAGCAGAGTGCTGACAAGCTTTATTAATGGGTGAATGGCATCATTTTAAAAAGAAAATAACTTGAAATCTCTAAGGAAGAACAGTTTCCCAGCATTTTAAGGCAGCATACAATGTTCCATCAGTCTGAAGCCAACCTTTTCTTGACTTACTTTCAAGTCAAGAAACAATATGACAACAACCTACAGAAACTTGGCACAATAATTAAATAACATTCTTTTCTTCCAATGTCTGATCAAGCGGTAAAGAGAAAAATCACAAAGAGACAAATTTTATTTTTCTATCATATGTGGTGAGCAGTTTCTGGGAAATACTGTTTCCTCACTACAGGGAACCAGTGCTCACTAATAGTAGAGCCAAGCAAAATTTCTGAAAATTCTTATTGTAATGTTGACATAATGAGATCATATTTTTTTCCCTTATGAAGTACAGGTGCAAAACCTAAACATTCTGCTCCCAGAAGTGCAACTTTCCAGCCATTTCTTTCTTAAGCAGTCCTTGCAAACTTAACCAGCCAGCTATTAATGGGCTATTGACAACTTTGGCAATATTTTTTTTTCTCTTGCGACCCTACCAATTCAAAAAAACCCCAACAACTCCAAATCTTTCTGCTCATTAATCTTCTTTCTCTCTCCTTTTTTTTTTTTTTGTTGCACTCATATTTTATTTTTTGAGGACCAGTCAACCCACAGAAGAGCATCTGCTGGGCCTTGAGTGGGGAAGCAGACATGTGGAAGCCTTGCAAATGTAAAAGCCAGGAATGGGTCGGACCCCAGATGGTGAGTGTTTGCTCTTAACGAGGAGGCTCTTTTCTCTTCCAAAAGAAGGGAGGCAGCACCCTCTAGCACTGAGCCTTTGCTACCACTCCAATAACAGGCACTGCCAAACATAAATCAGGGTGATAACAGCCTCTGCTGGGGATTCAGACCCACATTTTCCTGCATGGAAGATAAAATCTTTTCTGGTTCTTAATTCAATCACATACCCAACTGGCAATCTTGCATATCAAAATGGGAATCCTGGGAGGCTGCTGGAATATGCAGATCAACAGAAGCTAATTAGCATTTACTTGCAGCCATCCTTAACTGATTGGCAGCACAGCTGTGGGGACCAAGCAGAACATGCTGAGTTGCATATTTGTATGGCCACCTGCCATTTGGTGGGATCCAAAATACTGTAAACTACCACTTCACAATAACTCAGTGACCTTAGTTTTGAAGTAATATTGAATCGACATATTTGGCTAAGTGTATAATTAGTGCTTATTTCACCTGACATGCAGTTCAACAATAGGGTGTGCAGCAGTACCTTCTTAATTTGACATGTTGATGTCTTAATTGAGATTGACAACTTGTTAGAGAGGTACTATATTTCCAATGCAGGCTGAGATCTACCCATCATCACCGACTTCCCGAAGCATATGAAACAATGCACTTTAATGCCTTAAGACATATTCCAGCTATTCAGAACTGAACAATCGAACATGGGTAGAGTGCACTGATGAAAGCAACGGGTCCATTTCTTGCAGGGGTTTTATGTAAGGACTGTTATTGCTTTGCTCAAAATATGCAATGGAGAGGGGTGTGACCCAGAAAAGAAAAATGTCAAGAAGCATAACAAAGAAAATAAAGGGAGAAAGCGTGATTAGGCAGAAGGAATGTCAGCACTGTAGGCCAATTTGCACAGGGGTGGTGAAGTGAAAATGAAGGAATGCTGTACCAATGATCTACTGTAAGCCTTTCAGAAGAGAGTGATGCCTTTCGTGGCTAAGCAAGTAAAGGTCTGTAGTCTGATTGCCTCATCATCCTAATCTGGAAATCTGGGTTACCTAGATATGAGGATACTTCTACTTATGGGCAGAAAATAATGAAAACAGATCAAATTTGTGTATCTGTGACAAGCTCTATATAAATGACCTCTGTGAGTTGGCATGTTTTATCAGGGTGGTTGGACTGGCTTGTAGCAGCAAGGAATTTGGTCCTGTTTCAGACTGCACGCTAGAGAATTATTAAAAAACCAAACATATGTGGGTCTGGTAGGTGGTAGGAAGAGTACACCTGGGATTGCTGATCTACATGAAATATAATGAAATATAGATGGCCCTGTAATGCTCAGTGGAAGATATGGTAGCATAGTGATGGATAAGTGTGGACTTCTTGTTTTAGTTTTTCCAAAAGGGGGCCATAGCCTGTGGAAAAATGTCACTTCAATCAAAACTATATCCTCATTATTCCTGTGTCACACAGGGACAGAAACAAGACCTGGAGTTCATCTGCTATTCTTTACCTGAGGAAGTATCACAAAAAAGGCCTGCTATGCCTTAACCATTACCTGCCTTTCTTCTTGTGCTTGGGATAAGCGCATCCAGGTACGCTGGAGGAATATGACCATAAGGTATTTCATGGTAATTAAAGCACACATACATAAAACATATTCCTGATAATGCAAAGGAGCAGATAAGTGACCAAGGTAACAAAAACCCTTCCCTGCGTCCCTATGATACCAACTATGTGAGCTATAGATGGAAAAAGCCTACCAGGCCATTACATCCAGGTTACCTGCCTCTGCAGAAGACATTCCAATAATTGCTTGATGCTTGTTCTTTGCTACAGTCTTCATCATCTTGTCAGTGCTCTTCAAGCAGAGACAGCTGTTGAATGTTGCAGCAGGGGGAGAGCGACTGTTCTTAAGCCCTGGTGTGAAGGCTTTGCACACATGGACTCAAAATTGCCTTGGCTTTTACTGTAGCAACAATGAATCAAACCATCGGCCTCTTCAGCTACTGGAGGAGAAAAATCCCAACTTGACTACTAAGAAACACTGCCAGATAAGCAAATACTTCTGAGATAAGGCTTTGTAGACAATTTATCACTATTGTAATCAATTCTGCAATATGTAGTAATTATTGCAAGGTATTGTAGCCTGCTGGCCCAAAGGCAATGGAAAGTAACAGGAATTCTCCCATTGTCTTGATTCAAACCCACAATTATCTCAAAATTGTGCAGTTCTGTTTCTGGACATAAACAGGGATGTCCTCAGGTTCGGGAGGTCGCATGTGTCAAGACTCTTGCCTCTGCCCAGGTAGATGTTGATTTCCTAGAAAGTTACTTGGACGCATTGATTTGGGAGGATCTAAGCAGGCCTGGTAGCTGGTTGATTGTTGAGTGGAAGAGTCATAGGAGTCTAAGCTGGTGGGCAACTTGTCAGCCTGTCAGGCAGGTTGCTGCAGCTCTGGGCTTTATGTACGTGTAGGAAGCCAGGGGCCTAGAGGCATTGGCTTCTTAGCCCCGAGACTCCCGTTCATCTGGGAGTTCCAAGTTCATCCAAATTCCTGTCTCTGTATTACGCAGCCAAGTGGAACTGTAATGAGAAACTTATCCAAATTGTTTGATAATTTTTCAAACCTTCTAGATTTCCTTATTTTCCTTCCAAATCAGAACGAAAACAAACCGCAGAATATTAAAATAATTCCTGTGCCAGAATTACGTATCTTCATCCAACTTGTTGTAAATTTGTGTCACAATAGGGTTTGTGACTGAGCTGTGTCATGTTGCATCATGCTGTGTGAATGACAGCCTGACATTATAAGTGCTCCTCACTGTGCTGCATATGTATAAAGATGTACTAAGTTCTGTCAATAAACAGACATGGTCGTTTGGGAAAATGTGTATTTGCTAAACCACAGAAGCAGTAGTAGGGGCAAGGGAGTGAATTCATTCTCCATCAGCCTACTACTGTAGTGCTTGTAAGAGCTAAAATCTGATGATGATCATGGTGTAGTTTTACTTAGAGGGCTGATATGCATGATCCACACAAGCATCTCCCCAAAGACACCTGAGCTGGAAGTGCTACAGGCTCCACCCTGGGCATCTCTGGCCTAATGGCTGATGAAATGGGCTGCTTCTGATTAGCTTTGACCATGAGTTTGTAGCAAATTATGAACAGGGAGCATCATCTAAAATTAAGGGAAACTTTGCAAGAGCCTGTGGTGAGCTGCATGAACATTTCCAGGGGTTCCTGGGGAATATATTGACCATTTGTTGCATACCCCAAGCAATGTTTTACACTGTTTCATGAGACTTTCACACTTTGACCAGAGCTTGGCATTTGCTCCACAACTGCCCCATTGCCTTTCCAATGAAATGGGCTCTCTCTTATGGTGCTCAATAGACTAAAGAGGCCTAAATATGACAAAATGCTACTGGACCCTGCAGAGGGACTGCTGGGAAATGCTTTGTGCCACCCCTGACGTTGAAGGAGATGATTCTCTTAGCATTAAAACAAATTCTCTTAGCACTAAAACAAATGTGCATCTCAGCCTTTTGCTAATGAGGAAAGCTGCTCTACGTGTTTAGGACCACACTCTGCTATTTAACTTAGTGGAAGTGTCCATATCTCACATCCAGGTGAAATCCCACAAGTAGCAGGACAGTTCATCCATCAGGCAGACTCTGGGACACCCTTTTATTAGGATTTGTCCTGACCTGTGGTGATGCTTTAACAGTTAATTGGACAACTCCATTTCAAAAGCCTGTGCTGTAAGCTGAAGTGGGATGCAGTCCTTGCTAAAGACTTTTGCTTCTTTTCTACTATGCAAAATAACAAAAAAGACTAATCTTAAAACTGCTCTTAATGAGTATAACCAAAATATTAACAGTAGTAAACAAGAATACATTTGCTCATAACTTGTCATATCAGTGTAATAAATTAAGCCAGAAACACATTAACATTTGACAGCTTAAACAATGCAGGAAAAAATACAAACCTCACAGGGACTATGTGAAGCATGTTGGCAGTTTAACAGACATTTTGAGATGTAGATACATATATCAACCTTTCTGAATTTAGTCTTGATAACTCCTTTTCCTCTGTGTGCCAAAACACTGCCGTGTGAAGACTAATGAGTTCCAGATTTGTTTATCTTTGGTGGCTAAGGCAGATTCATGAGCCCCTTGAACCTATTTTACAGCGGCCATGTGATACTAGTGTGCAACACCAGAGGCAGGAACGTCTCTTTAATGCTGATGGATATACAGTGTGTTAAAAGATCTTACAAGAAAGGTGTGCTTGGCCATCTGATACAAGAGACCATGTCAAATCTGTTTTGGATGATCTATATGAGTGAATTGTCCTGCCTGTTAGCTTTCATATGTGTTTTATGTTTATGTTCAGAGGTGTAATAACAAATGTTCAGAATAGATCTCACACATGAAATAGGGATTATTATGTCTAACAGTAAGACTTCATGTCATGCACTCAACAGATTTTTCTATGGGCGATTGTTTTTTTCCAACCTTTTTTTCATATTGTGTGAGTTCTCAGATAAACACCGTAGCTCAGGAAGACCCTGGGCCACCTAAGTGGCACTTCTTCCTTTGGCTTTTCCTCTATTAGACCTTACTTTATTTGGCTCTTTAATATGCTGCTTTTCCATCAACTGGGGGTGTTGTGTTTTAATATTTGCTGTTGTTAAGATCTGTGGCCGTTCCTGGTAGAAGGAGGGGTTATGAATGTGCATCTTTATCAAAGTTAACACACAAGACTTTGTACAGATTTTTGAGAGAGCAGAGAGTTTTCCTGCTGGAGGTCAGAGCTGGGGAATGCTTTATGGCCTGATCTTTGCTCAGATCTGAACAGAGTGGTTTGGATCTATCACCCTCCCAAACCCATGACCGGTTTTTACCTCTTGACAGGACAAAGTTGGTGCAAAGGCACCTTAAACAAACTTAAAGCAGAGAATCATAGGATCATGATTCCAACTTGGGTTGGAAAAGACCCTTGAGATCATTGAGTCCAAGTCCCTGGAGGACGGCTGGTTGCTGTGGTGGACCTGCTGCTTCAGCCACAGCACCAGAAATATTGTCAGGGAGATGAGGGACAGCCAAGGCCCGTGCCCTGTGATAGCTGAAGGTAACAACTTGACTTTATGCTTTCAGATTCCTTATTCGTTAATAGAGACTCCAAGGTACCTTTTCCTTAGTTACAGACTAAAAATTACTTTTTTCCCCTTGAATTTAAATGTGGTGTGTATCTTTAAATAAATTTTGTGGGTTTTTTTTTCCTGTTTTAGCATACACATTTGGACTAAATACTTCTGCAGAGTAACTCCTTCTTCAGACTCCTCTGTATCTTTCTATTTCTTGTAAGTAATATTTGTTCATAATTTTTGACTGGTGGAGACACATCTTTTTTAAATAAGCAGCAAGAAAAGTCAGTAATGAATCCTGTTTCCCCTTAATTCTGATTTGAGAATGATAAAATCCCAATGCAGCCAGAATCACACAAGACTCTCTGTAGAAGTATGACAGTGCATAACCGTGTCCTGTGCAGAAGGAGACAAAATACATGTGTATCTTTTCGTGTGATTTGGGAGAGAAGAAAGAGTGAAGAAAGGTTTGTTAAAAAAACTGACTTATGTATAGGGGGTATTTTTTGGGTCATTTGTGAGAAAATCTTACTTGCTATTTGAATATTTAATAAGTAATCTAATACCTGGACTCTGGTTTTCTAGGAACTGGCCTTTAGCTCTTTCTGGTAGTGATACTAAGCCAAGGCGAGAATTTATTGCATAATAAAGAGAGGGAACAAACGCTTTCAGGTTTCACTGCTCATTGGATGTCTGTTGTTTACTTGCGTGCAGCAAACTCCTGTGCCAGCCCGATTGAGCCTGGAGTCTCCACGTGCTATGCATTGTATGAACCCATGGTGTGACACAGTTCCTGGCCTGAAACGTTTACAGTCTAAATAGATGTGGCAGGTGAGAAGTGGATAGAGGGGAATTTTCTTTTATTATTAATGGACAGCTGAATTGGTGAGGGGGGAAATAATTCAGCCACGGGCAGGAATTTTGCTCGCTCCTGGTGGTCACTGAGCCTGCTCACAGGTCATGCTGCTCTCTCCAGTTCTTTATTTCATGCCTGAAAAGGCAATCATTAAAGTATGATTTTTCTGAACAAAAGAAAAATGTAAAAAGCAATTAAAAAAAGCCATCTCACTCAAGAACAGTAGTCCATTTCTGTTCCTCAAGTGATGACTGTTCTTGTTCCAGTAAAAGCCAGACCTCCTCATAACATACCTTATAACCTGTTAATTATAATTTCCTTCTCTAACACTTGGATCACACTACTAAATATTTTTAAATATCTATATATGTGTTTTTTAAGCTGCTGGGTTTGGGTTACACCTTTTCCATATGCCCAACCCACACAATCCCATCAACGCTTTCACACACCAGTCAAACACTCTATATTTGTGTGAAACTCACTGAAGGAAAAAAATTCCTATTACTACTACTACTAATACAAATTCATTTCTCACAACTATTAGTATTTTCCTGAATGCTGCTGAATGAATTTACTGCAATTCAATGTCTTTTTGTAGTGTTGATTCAGTGAAGATTTTTGATTTATATTCATAATTACTCCAGTCCCATCACCACATGCCTTATTTTTCCCTTTTTGTTCCACAAAGCTCCCTTTACAAAACTTAATCACTTTCTGTATGAGCAATGCCCTAATACATTTTATATTCTGTTGTTACTGGGCATGATGTTCTGAAAGTTGATATACATTGCAACAGCAGGTGTTAAGACAGGCAAGAAGGGAACAAAAGCTCTTAGTGCATGAAAAAGTCTAATAATAGACAATTTGTTCACCTGGCACTGGCTGCATAAGCATTTGAGATGAGCTCATTGTTATTTGGTGATGAGCTTTCTGCTGGTCGCAGGGATAAAAATATGGAAAATCCAGGTTGTGGAAACAAAGATTTGCTAATATTAGAACAGCATTAAATGATGCATGATAGACCTGGGGAGGTTGCAGGGTGAGCTCTGAGCTTTAAAGCAGTGAAACACTTCTGTAACTAGGAAAGCAATCAATAAAGACACAGTTGTGTATGTTCTTGTAATAAAATTACATGTGTAAACATTTTCAATAACTACAGCCGGGCAAGCTGTTCAGAGCAGGTTTGCACTCAGAAGTGTAGTTCAAGCCTTTTGCAGGCTCGTTGAAAATGTGGCCATTAGTTAGGGAAGCTCACCATGAAAAGCAGAGTGAAGCAATCTTGTCAAAATTGGAACATCACTCCATAAAGGCAATTCTCTGCATCGGTTTTGCCAGGGCTGCCAGAGGTGCAGAACACTGCTGGGACCACCGTCACATCCCACTGGAGTCCCAACCATGAGGTACACAGGGACGCATGTCCAAACCCAGAGCAGTCTGTGTGAGGAAGATGATGCTGATTCCTGGAAGCTCATTCAACTCCTCCCTGTGCTATTGCTATTGCAAGCATTTGGGAAGCTTTCTCTTCAAGGTGGGGAGCATGCCTGCTCTGGAGGAGGGGAATGATGGGGTCTGCATCTGGCTGTTGTTCCCATCCATCCTCCAGAAGATGCAGCAGAAGTAGTGCTTAAATTAAAAAGTACAATGCTAAGGCTGGGTGTTCCTAGGGCAACTTCTCCTTAGTGTGTACCCTGCCCCTAGAAAGAGGGCATATGTGCTCCCTCAGAACAGACAGCAAAATGGGCATCCTTAACCCCCAGGTGTGTTTTCATGCCCAAGTCTTCTAAAACTGAGGAAATCATGTTAATTATAAAATACCATTAATTGCCATGATTTTGTTTTGGGAGAGCAAAAATCCCTCAGATTTTTTTTTTAATTTTCTTTGATTTCCATAGGAAATGCCACAGGATCCAGTTCTTGTTTACTACCCTGAGCCATGCACACAGTTTTCTGCCTGGATCTCAGGGAGGCTGAGGATGAGGAGACTGTAAGGGCCATTGGATCTCTTTCCTTGGGTAGACTGTGGAGATGAACCCTATGCCAGTGGTCACAACTGGTGAGCTCCCTCTTGGCTTCAGCTGTACTAAGACTTCATGTTTGCTTTGCAAAGCCAGGTCGACCTTCTAGATCAGCTGTTAATCAAAGGTCTCCGTTCCTCAAGATTATGGGAAACAGTAATTTTATGGTCTTTACAATTGCTGTGTGTCAATGAGCCCCTTTCCCCATGCAGTGCATTGGGCTCAGTTTGCAAACTCTTAGGGCATATTTCATGCCTAAAGTCACCTCCCTGTTAAGTTCAAACTGTAGCAGATTGACAGTTGTATCACTGTCAAGCAGGGCTTATTTTACACTAGTGCTTTTCATCAACATCAGATTTGGAATTGCAAACACTTATGGCAAAGTTAAGTATTATCCTATATCACCAAAAAAGCGCCCTAATTAGAATTCTGGATACTCATTATGCGAACAAATATTTCTCAAGAAATCAACGGTTTAAAAAATAATTTAAGTGCTTAACACCTCACACTTCAAATAGTGAATATGCTGAAGAAATCTGTAAACATTTATTGATCAGTTCATGCATTGCTTGACCAGAGCAGTTGTGCAGTGATGTCCTTTGTGCCAGTGCGCAGGTCTGTTTGGCCCATATATCGGTCATTGAAAAGTTGAGGAGCAAAGACTTAGTTTCTTCATATCAATTGTTTTTTATTCTTTATTCACGGTTTTTTTCCTTGCAAAATATCAGCTGGAATTTCGCATGTAAGTGCTTAGGTATCTAAAGGGAGGCCAAAACTCTCAGCACAGATCAGTTTGCTTTTCCTTGCAGAACTCCCCACTTTGCATTCCAGCCTGACAAAGTTTTGTTACTCTTACTCAGTACATAGATAACTAAATGCTTTAAATACTAATTAAAACAGATGATGTTTAACTGTTGGCCTATGCCATTTGTTTATGATGGAAGACAGCAGAGAAGCAGAATCATCTATTATCATTATCAGCAAAGTGTTTCTTTACTTCTTCTCTTCTTATCCAAGCAATACATATGTCCAGGCACTGACTTGGTTCTGGTAAACAGCCTGGTTTCCAACAGAATCTCTTCTACCACCTTTCCACTGTCTTATCTTGCAATTCACCCTGAATCTACCTTAAAATAATACATATCAACTTGCCTGTTTTATTTTTTTATACTTGAAACTTTATATTGGAATTGTTTCAGGTCAGAATGCTTGCAGCCTCATTCTCTGTATGCAGAAGCGTGTTCCCATTAATCAAAGGAAAAGCTGAGTAAAGTGGTACAATCCACATTCTCATTTTGGAAAATTAAAAGGGCAGTATCGTTATTAAAAGGCAGTTCTGCTAAATGTTTTCTGATGGAAGGAGAATTGGGACACACTACATTGTCCAGTGACTTTGCCAAAAATATGACACCAAGAGACACGATAAATGAATGTATAAATAGTAATTGTTCTGAAAGGGGTAGTCATAAATCACAAAGTGAGTAGCAGGACATTTCTTCTTGGTGATACTTGAAATGTGATCTACCTTGAATTAAAAGAAAATCAGATTTTCCTCTTTTGGTTATATTGAAATGATATAGAAACTGGAAACCCAATTTCCCTCAAGCAGAATCCTACAAAAAATTATGAAGCTTTGCAGTAAACATTAGACCAAGTTTTGCAAAGAGGAGGGATTTGTTGAAGAGTGCAAGCCAGCAATTTGTTGGAGTAAGAGGTTATTAATCATATGACACTTAGGGTTAGCAAAGTTCTGGCCTTGAATCGGCAACCCTCTACAACAAAAAGAATCACTCCAGTAAGACCAGATAAGTTGTTCTGTTAACTTCTGCAACAGATCTCAAAAGACCTTTTCCCTTACAAAACAGCTTGTGTTATAATGAAAAACAATCCTATTACTTCTTGTGATCATTTATCACCAGAATTTTACCTGTCTCATGCTGTCTGCGTAGAGATTCTTCCCAGAGTTCATTTACCATCTTTTTGAGTGCAGAAATACCTGCAGACCAGTTCTTCACTTTTTTCTCCACAAAGAACATCTACACTAGTCTGTGCAGAACCTGGGAAGCAAAACTGCTGAAAAGCTGGGAAGGGTTTGCAGGATGGCTGAATGCTGCACGTTATTGAAAGGTCTTTCTTCCTAAAAGCTGGGGTCATGTGGATGTGCCCCTGCAGACCTAATCCAACTCTGTTTTGGTTATTAGACCAGCTACAGGATTCATGGAGCACTTTAAAGCCTAAAGATCCTCTGTATTTCCAGAAATCTACTAGCCACCTCCGTCTTCTCTCCCAGGGGTCTCTCCATGACCAAATTTCTGTTGTGTCTGTAAGCAGTGGTATGTAGGTTGGCGTCACTAGCTATAATTTGCTGTAATTCATTTGAAAGTAGACCCTTGATAAAATTTGGAAACAGGGACCAGCTGAACTATGCAGCTATGTGATCTTATTTTATTTGCTCTGGTTTCACAGTCTGCCTCTTGTCCTGCTTGTTGTTTGTCACACTCCCTTGTGCTCTGGTTTAGGTCAAATGAGCTCCTCTATGCTTCCTGTTCATTTGGCTTAGGACATAGAGACAGCCTAGGAAAAAAAGCCTGGGGCCTCAAAATCCCACAGATTTGCTTGGAGAAAGCCAGTTTTGGAAAGTTAGGAGGAGAAGAAACTTGGCAGTCATGAACAGGCTAGAGTGAAGGGGAAGTAACTGGGACTTGATGCACCTCACCAGTCCTTTAATCGGGTTGTAAGAAAAACCTAAATGTTTCTGAGCAGGAACATTTTGCCATCAGCTGCAAGCCCACCTGCGGCTCAAGACTACATTCAAAGACTACTATATTTTTAGTATTCCTATTAATTTCAAGCTGTCAGATGACACTTTCTTTGTTTTCAAGTATTTTTCTGGAAGAGCAGACATGCCTTTTTTTCCACTGGGTACCTGGACTCCAACTACATGATCTAAGCAGTAGAGATGCTCAGGCGGCCTTGGTGTTCATATGCTATTGATGCACTTTCTGATTTCATAACTCATTCTCATCTGATGCAGTGATTTCCTCAGCAGCAGCGAAGAAGCTAATCTAGTTGCCAGGCTGACTGATGTGAGGCTGAGATTTTCGAAGCTCAGTGGCAGGAGCCGAAACAGTTGGTAATTTAGGAGTTAGCTGAGTATGTTTCTTTAGTATAGCCTGCAGGCCAGCCATTACCTGCTAGTAAATAGGTAATAAATAACCACTAACAGTGTCAGCTTCCTCCTATTTATTCTCTCATACTATATTCTGAGTCTATTTGTGCCACAGGAAAAATGACCTGGTTGGAAAGGCACAAGCCACGACCAGCTCTCCCTGCTGATGCCTGTAAAAGTCTGGGTGGAATTGGTGCCTCGGGCTGTCCCCGATACCTGCGGGACTGCAGGTAAATCACTGCTGCCGTGAGGGAACTTCCAGGCAACCTTGTTGTGTCTCTTGTCTCATGCATATCTGTGTGGCTGACCTGGTCCCCAGCCAGGGATCATTCTCTAGCTGAGAGTTTGGCTTTCCAGTAGCAGACTGGCCTTTTTACAAGAGCATAGTCAGGTATAATTGCCTTCTTTCTCAGTCTTTCTCCTGTATTTTGTTTGGTTTATCCACCTTGCTAAAATGGGCTAAAAGGTATCTGTGAGAAGACTGATACAATAAATTTCATGCTATATCTCCAGTAAGTGAAGTATTTTCTGTCTCCTGGAGTTGGACAGATAGTTTGCATTAATAAAATGTACACTAATATATAAACATTTTTCAAGCCAAATCTATTCATTACTTTTTCTATTATCTGCCTGGCTCTACACATGAATAAATGAAAAGAAGCAGAGAAGAAGGATACATGACACGATCTGTTATGTTAATCACCTTGTACATCCCAAACCATCTTCTGAAGCAGTGCTAATTTATGACAGATCACCCAATAGTTATTAATAACTTATTAAATGGATATGAAATTATGCCAATAATATTTCTTGAATTAGCAATGCCTGACTCTTGACTTGAACCAGCCTATTTATTTTTTGCAAAAGGGGACATAAAAAAACACAAAAACCTCCATACTCAGAAAATCACATTTTCCCTGCACATGGGTAGATGTTGATTCCTCCTTAATTGTTGAAAAAGACTCAGCGTTGTTCTGCTTCTTCAGCGATGGGCTTCCAGTACAGACTGGCACCACACAGTCCACTTCTCTCCCAAAGGGATGAGTGACTTTGTGCCATCCAACTAGGGCTGTAGAAGGTATTGCAGATCCCAGTTTGCACCAGGACATCCCAGTGACATTAAACCCTCTTACATTTCCTGGCTTCAGGATTTGACTAACTACTTGAGTCTGGCTTTGAGTACCTTGAGTTTTCAGAGGCATGAATACAGTTTTGAAAATCTCACTAACATCCTGGGCCCTTGCTAAATATGTCTGTCAATACTAAAATGGCATTTCTCCTTCGCCAGCAGAGGATGACTCCCTAGATGTATGTTCTCAATGCATCTTAGGTCCAGAATATGTTTTGACCATATCCTCCAAAGCCTTCATGTTTCCTCCTCATCATGTTAATAAGGGATCGTGCGCTGTGTACTCTGGTTGCCTCTGCTTGAATTTTGCATTGAGCTTTCAATTAGAAGGATTTGAACTGATTATTCTTGCAGTGCATTCCCCTCCAGAAATCCAGCTCTTATTGCACATCAATTTTTAAAATGGTGTTATTGATACTTCAGGAGTTGTCAGGGATCTGCTGTGGTGTGCCTAAGGACAAGGGAAGAAATTTGCCTGGTGTTAGGATAAAACTGCTTCTCATAACCATCAAGTTGTGTGCACAGGGCATGGCAGGGGATGGCTCCTGCTGGAGGATGTCTTTGCAGCCCCTAGCCACAAATCTGGGAATCTGATGAGAGAAACTGATAGCATGAGATTCAATTCAAGCACAGGAGATATTTTGGTGACAATTTTTTTAAAAAAATGCATGTATATTGGGTGGGCTCTCACATCCCGGACTTTGAATCATTTAAAGTTTGCCAGTCCTCATGTCTTTCATTAGTTAAGGATATTTGCTTTGTTTCCCATCCATTTTTCTTCCTTTTGTCACCTCAGCTTTGCTGCCTTCAAGGAAACAATCCATTGTAGAGGGGCTGCTTTGCCCTTAGAAAGCATACGGTGGGTCATTTAGCTCAGATGCTGCTCTCCTGGTGATGTAGCCTGAAACGCATCCACTACCTATCTGTAATCCAACCTATTTCTCCTAAGCAAAGTTAACCCGTTATTTGTCAAGAGAATTACCTCTTATCTGCAATGGTATCAGTCACACTGAAGTTTCCTCCTCTGAGTCACAGCATGCAGATACTGCAGCCTTCTGGAGAAGAGAAGGCTGAGGGGACACCTCATCACCACCTACAACTGCCTCAAGGGAGCTTGGAGAGAGGTGGGTGCTGGGCTCTTCTCCCAGGTGATGGGGGATAGAACAAGGGGAAACGGCACCAAGCTGTGCCAAGGGAGGTTCAGGTTAGAGATAAGGAGGAAGTTCTTTACTGAGAGGGTTGTCAGAAGCTGGAACAGGCTGCCCAGGGAGGTGGTGGAGTCACCATCCTTGGATGTGTTTAAAGAGCGGGTAGACGAGGTACTTAGGGATATGGTTTAGGGGGTAGACAGGAACGGTTGGACATGATGATCTCAGAGGGCTTTTCCAACCGAGCGATTCTGTGATTCTGTGAGTTCAGCCAAGCCTTCTGATCACAACTATCTAAAAATATTTGGAGCCTTTTTGTTCACTATACATAATGTAGATTAATGTCATTGTTATTTTAAGCTGCTACTGTACACATATGCATATTTTTTTGTAGTGGTTAAGCTGTTAGTGTTCTGTTATTGATACAGCACTATTGCAAATGCTGGTGGTGTTCATAGACATGCAGTTGACTTGTGTTAATATTTCTGCAAACCGAACTTCTTCTGATAAGAATAGTCACAGGGAGCGAAGTGTAACTGGTTTTGGCATTCAGGGAATTATCTGTATGCAAGATTTTGATTTTCCATTTCAGATATAGCTGAGAAATAATGAGGAAAAGTTAAACCAGCTTAAAGATAGCTTAAGAAGTATTGAAGTTGGAAGACTGTATGGGCTTGTGGGTGCATATTTGTGCCTCTCCAACTTTTACAAAACCACTTTCCATTGCTTTGAATGAGCTGCAAGTGCCTGCATCGCAGTGCGGTGCTGCAGGACTGGGCTTACTCCAGTTAAAAGGCCCTGACTGGGGAAGGCTGAGAGCTGCCAACAGCACATTTTGCAGAAGCCCTCTGGCTCTGGAGCCTGTCCTCAGCCCCATTGGTGTGAAACAGCCCAAATATTACTGACCCTTCCAGGCATGATGTAAAAAACCATCTGTATGTAACAGCTTTGGAGGAGGCCTGATGGCATGGGATTTGGAGCTGGGTGGAAGGGGCTATATTCTGCCACTTGATTTATTGGCTGGTCAGATTAATTTGCTTTGTTGTGCAGGAAGATCATTATGTTGCCAGGTGTTTATTCCAATTGGACTGTGAATCTAGCTAATTGCCAGGGCAACTAGAGCTTGTGAAAAACCTTTTATGAAAACAAGACAAAAACTTAATCTGAATGTACAAAACAACATGAAGCATCTTACAAAGTAACCCTTTTTAGCTATTGATTGGAAGCCACACAGCATAACAGGAATTTAACAGAGGCTCGGGTTGTGGAAGTAGAAAGAAGCAGAGGTTTTTACCCTTGATGTGCAGCTAGGACTTGTCTAAGGGCTGTATCCAGAGAGGACGCTTGTCCTCAGTATTCTTGTCTCTGCATGGGTAGATGGCAGCCCAAGATCAGGGATGCCTCTCCTCTCCCTCTGCTTCCCAAAGCAGGAGTTCCCCTGGCAATCTGGGGAGAGAAGCAGAGCCAGGAGCAGCTGGAGCGATGGGGTCACTCCCCAGGTCCTGCCAGCCCTCTGGCATTAGCACAAGCCCCATCCAACCCAGTGGGTAGGGCCCAGAACTGGGATGCCAGGATCCCAGATTTTGTTATCTGCTTTTCCAATACCTGAATTGCTTGGCCTTGCTGTTTATCATCTCTTCCTCCTCTGCCTGCTCTCCCCAGGTGAGCTGTGTGGGTTGGGGACCATTTCTGGTCCTCACAAGATGACTTTGCATCCCCTAGTGCATCATCCACCTGGAGACCTACTCATTTGCTCATTTGAAGCACACTATGGCAGAACTTATATTTCTATTTATTTTTACTCTTATTCTTACAGGTGAGGCCTTTTTTTCTTTCCAGATTGTTAGTGCAGTTGTTAAGTGTTTGAAAGCTGCTGGGGACATCTAAGGGATATGTCCTATTTGGTCTCTTAAGAAGTGGTAACTTTTCTCCAGCTTTGTAGCAATGATGCAATAAATTATTACCCTGCCATAGAATTTAATTGCACAGTTAAATACATAATTTACAAGGCTTTTAGCATGCCCTGCTAAATTCTCTAGTTTTTCATCTAATCTCTGTAGGCCACTGTTATATTTACAGAGACCTGTATGGGTTTCATTCCTGTTAAACATACCAGTAAATCACAGCAGCAAAAAAACCCTGACATGTTTCCCTAGAAATTTCCACTGCAGCCTGAGCTCCCAACCTTGCGGCTTCACGTTCAATAGGTCAGCTGCAATGCCATTTGTCATTGCTCTTTAATTACCGTGGAACCTCTAATCCAGGCCACAAATTCCTCTCTGCCCATACTTCTTTTTACTTCAGAATGCGTATCTAATAGCAACCAAGGACTTTTCCTATTTTCTCACTTGGAATCTGTTTTGGGAGCTTGGAATTGCTATCTAACTGAATCAGTAACATCTGTGACTGCGGGGCAGCTTGAGTGGGAATAGTTAGAGGGTTAGATAGATTTCCTGCATTTTAAGGCTCTTTTCCTCTGAAGAGATGGCTTTGGGACAATCCAGTTGCACTTAATGCAGCTTCTTTCCTGGTTTTTTGTTGTTGTTGTTGTTTAACCCCATCTTTTCTCCCTCTCTCTTCCTTTCCCCCTTCCCTCCAAGTTGTTTGGGTTTAAGGAATAAAAATGATTCTAAGGATCTGTGCCAGCATTTTGAAAAGTTTCAGTTTCAAACAGATGAAAAGGAAAAGTCTGAAGGGATTCCTAGAACTATACTGCAGCTTGCAGGTATGGCTTTGATTTTCCTTTTGGCAGGCTTTCGCCATCCACTCTTTCATTGCCCTTCCAAGAAACACTGCTGGGTGCCTAAAGACCAGGACGCTTCTTACACTTGGCAGGAGAAGATAACAGCAATGCTATGGTTTGTGCTTTGAAAGATTAAAAGCAACATTTATTCCTTACAGTACTTTCAAACTTCCTCAAGTTAATTTAAAATCCATTTTAGAGACTGTTTAACTGCTAATACTGGATTTTAATTTTCTTTTATTTTTTTTTTAATTCCGCACACACTGTACCTGTTATTTAAACCAACTAAAAAGTGGACTAAAGTCAGCGCAATTCTTTAAAGTGCATTAACTGCTTTGAGCAGTCATGTTCCTCCCTTGGAAGGAGTACCCCGTGCCTCCATGACTGGTCTCTTTATGATATCTCTGTAAAAGTTCTGGCAAGAAATGACCGCATTTTCAGAGCAAATTTCCATTTCTCAGTAACTTTTTGCTCCTCCCTCCGCTTTTTGGTGGTAACAGACCTCCTTGCTAGTCAAGTAGACAACAAAAATGTCCCTTCCCCATCTTGCAGGGCAGCTAATAAATTATTTATAGGACTAATGAGGATTTTGAATTTTCAGACAAATTGTGATGGCATTTTTAAAGGCTTGCGTCACTTCAGCAACATTTCTCCCACACCTGCACACTCCAGGCAATCAGGTGTTTAAAATTACGGAGGCAGAGCTTTGCCCCTTCTCCTCCTGCAAGTGCTTTGCTCAACAAGGGAGTCCTGTGGCTATTTTGTCTGTTCGTCTGTGTGAGGTTTTTTCTCTGTTAATTAGCGTGAGGGGAAAGGGGAATCTGAGAGGGCTGCGTTAATTAGCAAAAGCCATTGCATACCTTGCCTTATATTAATTCTGAAATGACAAGACACAGGTGCACTTTCGGTGGTGTTTGAATGTATGTTAGCATTTAAAGTGCTTTCATATCTTAGTTTTTTTCCTTCCTATGGCTTGATCTTACTTTAGTGAGAGTATATCAGGAAAAATAAATCTCAAAGTAAGG
>NW_010182467.1:25433-27042 GCF_000695765.1 Mesitornis unicolor | reverse complement strand
TGAAGCAAAGAGCTGCATGATGTGAAAGGGCTGATTATGTTTATATTACATGTTCTCCTGTGAAAAAAACCAAGCCCCCAAGCTAGTAGGGGAAGAAAGGTCACTGGAACTGAAGAAACAACTGACTCAGTGTCTTAATTCTGAAGGAAATGAGCCCTTTGGAGATGAGAGGGATTTTCTGATCTAGTTCAGTGGAAGGCATGTAACTATGAAAATACGCTTTTCCTGTTATGTTGAAGAATAAAGCAGTGAATCAGAAAGACTGGGGATTGAAAGAAAAAAAAATTACATTTACTTTTGGTTTTACCTTTAAATGTTCCACATATAATTGGTAATGCCATATCATTTTCTTAGATTATCATCCGCAGCATCCTTAAGAAAAAATTGAGAGTGAAAGTTTAACAACAAATGAAGTATTTTTGTATGTGGCAGACTTCCATGGCTGTGCTGTGAAAAGCCTTACCACCTCTAGTCTACTGGATGGCAATGGATCCTGAGGTTCTCGCATCTCCTTTTGTATCCACTGCACATGAACATTTGAAAGGAGGTGAGATAGTAGAAGGTCTACTGTCTGAAAAGCCCTGTACAGGCAATTTGCACTTTGAATATGGACTTAAACCTATATTTGAGCCCAAACTCGTCTTCAGTCTGCACTTTGTGTAGCTGAGTTTGCAGTGGCTTTTGTTGAATGTGAAAATTAGAGCTTGCTTCACTGCTGGTTTGTACCCCAGGGAAAATCCTCGATGGGCTGGCTCATTTCATCTTTCTACGACACTTCTGTCTGTCCTGCTTGCCTTGACAGGTATGTCTCAAAACCACAAAATCCTTCACATACGTCAGTCACTGCAAGGGAAAGTAGGACCTATAGACAGCATGAAGCAGGGATGCTTGGACAACAGTGTGGATTTCTACAGCTAATGCATAGGTGGCAAATAAAGAGGTTTAGCTATAAAGAGCAGAAAATTGTCTTAAACTTAGCTTGTTCACTTACTTGGCATTACAAAGTTACTGTGGACATAGTCTCTGTGGTCATCTATAGGTACACAAGAATGTATGTATGGTAGTGGCCAGTTTTTATCATAGGTTGTTTTGGTGAAGACCATGATAGCACTGTAGGGCTGACAAGGGTTTGGAAATGTGCTGAGGAATTAAAATCCTCATATAAACTGCAACAGCATTGTGAAGTATGAGCACTGTAAATTATTACGGATTATTGGTCACTTGGAACATATATACTTGAGAGCTCTGGTGCATATGCCAGTCATTCAGTCATTCTTGGACATAGTTTTGCTCTAAAATAAAACAAATAAAGTAAGTACAGCTACTTCACACCAGAACAGTAGGCACAGAGCATGCTTAGTGCTATGCTTACAACAAAAGTGACTGTTTTAAAAAAACAGGTCACTGTGGAAGTTGATCAGAAATGCAACAGAGGATTGTTTTTAATGGCTTTTGGGGGAATATTAAGATTTATTCCCATAAAGACTTACTCAGCATGTTGCACAAACTCCTCTTAGCGCACTAATAAGTCAATGTGTTACCGAATGCTTAGCCATTATAATTACAGCCACATGTTGTCCTTTTTACAAATAGGTCTGGCTTAATTGCA
>NW_010182467.1:23404-25402 GCF_000695765.1 Mesitornis unicolor | reverse complement strand
CAGGATTTATGTGGTCCTGTTTAATCTAAAATTAGTACATGCACAAATGAAGTGCAAACTATTTTCCATCATTGAACTGTGATATGTTCTCCTGAATAGAGATATACCAACATGTTCCTAAAAAGATGCAATAAGCACTCAGGCAACTTTGTGATTTGTGTGTGTGTCTGCACCCCCACTATTTTCCTAAAAGTAAGAAAAAATATACTAAAATATACATTAACTGCAAAATGAACAAAAAGTCAGTTAAATGATCTAAATCAAGCACTCTTTTTTGATTATCACCGGTGAAACAAAGGATGGGGGAAATCATAAATCTATCTTGATATTGCTAGCTTTCAGCATTTATGAAATACAGTAGGAGCTAATGCATTTTATATATTACATCAATCTATCACATGTAAATATATCACATTTATAAGATGCTCTATAGGTCAAGATTGTGTTGACCTAAATTCTAAGTTACTGTGACTAATATTCCATGTTACCTAGGTAGCTTTGAAGGGCTAAGGATATGCATAGGATATGGCAGGCATAAGAGTTTGGGTTACCTGAACTTAGGTCAGACATAGCATCTGTAGTACCTCCATATTGATTTAAACTTTGGAACATGTATGATTTCCAAGAGTGTTGGAACTTAGACATATGTGTATATATATATTTGATAAACTGATGGTGGTTGACTCATCATTCCTGGTAGATCCTTTGAGATGACAACTGAGGTGCACCCAAAATATGGCCCATGTTTTCTCCTGTGATTCATGATTGTACTGATATTTGAACCAAGGTACCGATCTTGACCATCTCCCTGCCTTATTCTGCACATTCACAACTTCTACTTTTCCTAAGAATGTTAATTTTTTCAAATTAAAGGCAAGTGCCCAGGCTGAGGGGTTTGCTACCATTTGTAAATCAGGACCATTTACCTGGTGCTTCTCATGTAGGCTTTTTCCAAAAGCGCTATTGTGAAAGCACATAAGCACCATTAGCTTCACTTGGTAAGAGCAAAGCATGATGCACAGGTAGGATGCAGGCATCACAACCACACTGGGAAAAATCATATCTGGAAAAGGAGGCACTGACCAATTTTAGAGAACACTTTCCTAAGGAGGTATGATATCTTCCATGGATGTGGTGGCACTCTCAGCAAATCAGGCTTGGCATAAAGTCTTTTCTGGTGCAAAGGAGATTTGGATGACTTTGGCCTCTCTTGCATGACATATGAATCATGTACAGACAAGGACACTGTCCAAGCATGGAGCTTGGGTCTTCCAAAATAATGGTTTACTAAATGAAAGTGAGGGAAGAAGAGTGCTCTACTATTTATTTAAGTTAATAATTTACTAATTAATAATTTTCGGTGCTGTATGTATGGTTGTGAACAGCTTCAGGTAAACAGCTGAGGACTCCTCTGCTTCCGTCGCATCATTTCTCTGTAGCGTGTTCCTCTCCACACAGAGCAGCCGCAGCCTGTCTGGATGCCAGGGGAGCGATCTCCATCTGTTGAACACTCGTCAGATGAACTACTGACCTACACTGCTCTGACAACCTGCAACACCTGCGAGCTGCTCAACCGTGGCCACCGGGCCACTGAGTGACAAGGAGCAAGGAGCGCCCACAACAGCTTGGAGGAAACTCGATCACTCTTTTATAGAATTTAAAGTAAAATATCAAGCAAAATTCCTTCTGATAGCGGTGAAGCTGGAAGCAATTTCAAGCCTTTCTTAAGCAGAAAGGCTGCTCTTGACTGTTAATTCCCAGAAATGAACACCAAAACGCTAGCCTGTCATCTGCTGAATGCTTCAACCACATTAAAGGAGGCACCTGGACTCAAGAGATCGAAGCTCTGCTTGGTTTTCTCAAGTTGGATATTCTGGTATTCCTGGTACATTTTGAATATGTAGAAGCAGCAAAACTTGTCTCAGGGAATAGAGGCATCAGCACAGAGAGGAGACAGATGGTGTACGTTGCTGAGACCAAACTACAGTTCGATGTTCC
>NW_010182467.1:9771-23373 GCF_000695765.1 Mesitornis unicolor | reverse complement strand
GCGGTTCCTGCAAGGTAGGAGCAGTTTTAAATGAACTGATGACACAGAAAGTTGAAAAACTAATACCTTAGGTACTGACATGAGGTGCTCCTCTGTCCTGCCAAGCTGCTGAGGGCAGAGCCTTGGGCATGGGAGATTGGTGTGGGAAGAGCTGTTGTCTGGAGGGCTCAGCTCCAGCAGACTCGAGGGGAGCTGATGGAGAGATCATCACCTGCTTTGAGAACTTAGTATGTTATTTTAAACAAAAGTGCAATTGTTGCTTTAGGTAAGGTCCATGCTTTTTTCAGGGGGAAGGTTTTTTTCCCAACCTGCCCTGCTTGTGAATAACGTTCCCTGAATTGTAAGTGTTCATAAACCTTTCAGAAATCTTCTGTTTGATTTTCAAGCTTTTTACTACGGTACATCAAGATGTTTTCATTTGCCACATACTTATTTCTAGTATAATCTAGAATATAGATTAAATGATAGTTACCGTTTTGAGTTTACCAGATTGCAGAAGATGTACAATGTATATTTTTCCTTCAGATTTTGCAATTTAAAAGAATGTTTTAAAAACCCAGAATCTAGGGGGAGTGTTTCTTTATCACCAGTTCCTGTAGGCTGGCTGCAGCTAGTCTGGGCTGAAGACAAGCTTGAAAAAGATACTTACATGCTCCTGGAATATAAATTAGTCCTGAACTTCTCCAATTCACATTCATGATACCCTTTTTTATCTTTTTAGAACAAGGGAAGACAGCAGTTAAATTATCACAGATAAACCCTAAACTGTTGTGAAACAGCATCTGATTTCCTAGATTAAACTCAAAGGTACACTTTCAGATTTCAAAAACCTCTCCTTAACCTCTGTTCTGCAAATAGCTTCATGCTGAGATGAAGTGTAGACAAATACACAATAGAACCTAAATAACACTTTCTAATAGGAACTGCTGAGGGGTGTGAGCTATATCCTCTCATAGCAACCATAGGCCACATCTTCAGATTTGGAGGCTGAATGGATCCTATGCAATGGTTTCCATGGTTGCACAGGGTTTCATGTACCCAATAACATTAATATTCCAGTCCTTAGTAGAGTAACTTGTACAAAGGCAATTTTTTCCTCATGATTTCCCATCTTAAATTACTGTGTAAATGATTGAATAAAGTTATAACATGAAAGGTATTATAGCAGAACTTAAAATGTTGTTGAGATTGTTTTAGCATGAGCTCAAGCCTATAGTACTCATGTAAGCAAAATTTCAAGTGCCTCCTGAGCCAACACTGCAGGATTTGGCTGGTGAAATAATGATGCTTTTTTCTTCACCAGCTTGTTAGTACCATTCATCTTAACAAAAGTTTGATTGCCACTTCTTGTCTGGCAAAGTTGAGTGTCCTGACAATAGCTGACCATTTTTGGAAGAAGGTAGCATGAGGCTGAGAACTCACAGGTGGGATCTCAGTTGTGACAATGTGACTTATATTTTAAGCCCAGAAAGTTATATTGGATCAACAAAAAATTGTTTTTAAGGGAGTGCCTTCCTTTGTGTTTTACTACTGAGTTGGAGGTGATTATTATCCTTGCCTTTGCTGTTACCTTGGGTTTTCAAAGGTTCGCCTCTGTTGCAAATTGTGCTCTACCTCATTTTTTTTGTCCTGAAAAATCTCAGCTGTTAATTATGGTAACTATTATGAGGAGAGCACTCCAGATCTACACCTTAGCCAAGAGTCACAGAAAACTCCCTAATAAACATCGATGTGCTTGGGTAGCTGCAGTTGTCTGGGACTCTCATACAACTTCAACCCACGAGTGCTTAGGCTGTATGAATGATTCCTTTCAAAGTGTCAATAACTTGAGGGTGGTGTCCTAGTTCTGGGACAAGCCATGGGTGAATGAAGGGGAGGATCATGGGGAAACCTTGCTGTGGGGAAGTGGCATTGTGTAGCTTTTCATTTGATTTACAGGAGAAAGAAATATTCTGGCAGTCCTATTTGATATTTCAAGCCTCAGTGAGTATATCCAGCCCTAGTCAAGCATGGGCTGGAAGTATCCATCCCAGTACTGTGGAATAAAATATGCAGAGATCTTAAGAGAGCTCTTCAGAAATACAACAGAGAGCTTAAAGAAACTGTCTAAATGTGTGTGACTTTGATATTTATAATGGTTAGTTGCTACTGAGATGTAATCAGCGCTGACTTCTGGCCTCCACTCTACAACTGAAAGCCTGTGTGAACACGCAGAGTTCTCTAAACCTTCCAGTGATTTATCTGAAGCGTTTATTATCTGGCTCACAGATGTGTATTAAAGTGCAGTTTACAAAGAAGAGCTCAATGTGCAAAAAGGTTAAGTTCTTAGCTTGTGTGAACAGTTGTTTTCCTACTGAAGTCAACGAAGCTTCCTTGTGACGTACCCCAGCAGAGGAGTTGGTCTCTAACGAACGTTCAATGTATTGTTCTTGGCTGCGTCCATGAATATTTCAGAGTGTGCTGAAGCTGGGCTCTGAATGCATTCATTCACAGGCCACTGTATAAATGATCAAAGGAGAGGCTTCTTGATCTTGCATGTAATATATCCTCTGCTTTCAGGTTTATTGAACTGGAGACTGTCGTAGAAATACTTGTTCCTCACGTACAGATCAGGAAGCTGCAGTCAAGTATTACTCACATTGGACAAATGCCGCTGGAAGTCCATGAATCGCTTGGCTCATCTGACAGAACAGATGGAAGTATCTCAGCCTTCTTTTAATGCAGAGTTGCCTGCATGGATCAGGTCTTTGGAGACACTGCTCACTGCTTTAAGTCAAAGAGTGGCAGAGGAGAAGGGGCGTTTACCTGAATACATGAAAAATGCAGGCAAAGGTGCCTAAATTGAAAACAACCAGTATAGGTTGGGATAAGCTTATTTTTGGATTTCAAATAATCTGTTACAGAAACACTGTGTAGATTTTTAACAGGGATTTTTCTCAGTTTGCAATTCATCTAGTTTTGTTTTGCATCTTGCAGGTTTCTTTACGAAACAGTGGTAAACCCGTAGAGCAAAAGTGATGTGAAAGGGTTTCTTCAGGTCATGAAAGAACTACAGAATTCTTAAACAGGTGAGGCTTTTGCCAGCTATCCAAATAGCTGCACTTAAATAAGAATTGTTCAAAACCATCATTTTCTAAGGTTGCCTCCAACCTCAAGATATTAGAGGAATCTACAGAAGGAAGGCTAACAGTGAAAGTAAAGGTCAGAACTTTTCCACCCTTTCTCAGTTTCTTAAGGAGGTGTTAATTCTTTCTTCAGTAACCTACAGCACAGATTCATGGGATTGGTAGTGCTCAAATCTCAGTCAAAATGAACACTCTCAAATATTATAGGAGGGGGATTTGTTTATCTCATGTACATCACTGTGGATGTCGCCCATGGTATATTGGCTGAAATTTTTCAAATAGCAGTAGTCTTCATCAAGGACTCCTGAAATGCGTATCTTCCTTGCAAAGGGCAGAGAAACAGTGACAGGTGGAAAATACAGTCTTATGAGGCAATATTTCCTAAGAGAAACACTATTATTTCAGGATAAAATATCTGAACTTTAGATATTAATTTTATTTTTTTTTCTCACCTTCTTTTACCAGTGCCCCTAAGCATGTGCCTGAACACCCACACACTTCCGAAGACTTTCTGTAGGACACTGATGCATAAACTTATTTTCATACTTCAGTTTGAATTTAGACATGTATTACCTCTCCTCTTCCCTCTGTTAGGGAGGGCTGTCCAGAACTGCTATTATTGTCTAAATAAAAGTAGTCAGAGTGGTCCATCACAAGATGCTTTAGCAGTAGTTGAGATGTAACTTCTTTAAATGTGAAATAAAGCCCTCTGTAAATGATTTCCTTTACTTAGCCAAATCAAATTACATTGCCCTGCTATCCAGAAGAAATACATAGTATGACGAGTAACAATGAAGATTTCCTGCGTATGAGTGTGTAGTGCCAGTACCAAAGCCCACATCACCTGAGATGGATGACAACCTCATTAGAACTCACAGCTGAGAGCAGATATTGGCTGTTTGACCAATTGTTTGGGGGAAACAGCTTGCTAACATATTTTTGTCTGCTGTCTAGATCTTGACTGGAAGTAGCTATGGCCACTTTGCACATAAACAAGATCACTTTTCTGAATTTTGAAAACCCCATGGGTTGTCACCCTTGTGGGAAGGTGTATGCATCTTTCCCATTCAGAATTCAAGTTGCCAGGACGAACGAGTGCAAGCTGGGCTTTTGAAGTTTTCGAGGGCTTATAATTTGTGCCATGTCTTGCTACACTTAACTGACATAACTAATAAAGAGCAAGTGCCAAAATCTGGCAAATTAATGATTGGCTTGCTCTGGGCATCTATGCTAACCTATGTATCACCCTTCTTTGTGCAGTTGTTCAACAGGTTAACAAAGAATCCTGCCCTTCTGGATGGGAATTTTGCCAGCAATATCAACTGGGACACAGTTATTGACCATCTGAGGCAAAGCTTACAAGATAATTGTCATGTTTAACTGTTAATTCTATAGCATTATCCCAGTAACTTGTTGCATCTAAGAGCTGCTTGATATCTCTCTATACACACCCACACATGTGCACACACTTGCCTTTGGGAATACACATGCTCCTGCTAATATGTATGCAAAAGATTCACTGGGTTTTCTTGTTTGTAAACAGAAAATGTTTGGACTTACGTCCTGATATTGGGAGCTATTACAAACACAACATCAAGCTTTATAGCTATGTTCATCTTAGAAGCTGATCAGCTCAACCTTGCACACTTAGAGTCATGGGTCAATGCTGAAAATGTAGAAATGCTACAGGACAAAGTAATGTTGCATATTGCTAGCCCCTCACTACAGGGATACATCACCCATTTGGAGAACCATACGCAGACCATTACATCTTTTACTCAGCAGGTTTTGTGTGATATGAGAATTGCTACCTGCCACCCAATGTGTCTCATGCTGGGGGACAGGTCCATGAAGTAATGGAGCCTGGCTGTCTGCAGTCAGCACTGCTGTACTATATCCAAAGCAAGCTTCCCAGTCAGCAAATTCTGCATTAATCTTTCAGGAAGTGTTTGTTTTGCTTGTTTTGCTAGGCTGACTTTCAAGCAACTGATAATTGCCTTCCTGAGCAGTTCTCCTGCTGCAGTCCATTTTTGAAAAAGAAGTGTGAAGACCAATGCTCCTAAGGTTGGGTGGAATGTGGGTGTGAAGAGGTTGTATATCATCTTGCTTCAATGTGTGAACTTACGGTGCTTCCCAATGCATGTTAATATGTCTGTGCAGGTACATTTGGGACAGTGGAGTTATGGCTCTTTGAAGTCTGATGAGCGTTTTTAAAAATACGCCTTGGACGTGGTCCTTCTCTGTCGGTGCTAATTCTGCTAGTGGAGTTACCTCACTGCAAATGAGATGTAAGATCGTTGGCTTAGTAACAGTCAAACCTTCAAGTTGCTGAGGAACAAACTCTGAAGGCTTCTGAGGATTAGCTAAGGTAAATACTTTATTGCTCACATTTTTAAGTATTGAAGATTCTGGAATTTTGGGAGGTAAATGACTGTCTGGCTTGTTCCTACTTGTACCTGCAGTGTCGCTGCTCCATACAGCTGTACCACAGTAGTTACTGTTCTCACAGGCATTTAAAGCCACATCCTTCAAAGTGTTTTTGCATTTAATTCCTCCAAGCAAAAAGAAATTCAGATACTCAAGTACCTTTTAGGATGTGGAAAATTCAAGTGTAATTCTGGAACCTTCCAGGTGTGTAGGATCTCTAAACAGGAGGCATTTTTCTGGACTTTTCTTGTTTTGAAGACATTCAGTGTTATTTGTTGACTTGCAAAATAAAATTTAAGGACACTTCCCTAAGACAAAGAATTTTAGCATCCAGGGTGAGGACAGAAGGATGCAGTGTTAATGGATGCTCAGGGTCTGCTTATACAGTCTAAAAGAATGTGACTGGGCAGTCAGTCTGCTAAAAAATGATGATCTTTTATGGTGTTGGGATAACGCAGATCCAGTGGATGTTTCATGCACACATACTTCCCCTGGAAACTTTTGCTGAGAAGAAATCTTTAACTTAAAATCTATTCTGCTGAGAGTACTCCAAAGGTAGTTCTATGCCAAGCAGTATACTTATTTAAAGTGTATTTTTTGATGGAAAGATATGCCCTTTGCTTAAATTTATGGTGGAAGTTTACTTGGAGAAGGTTTGGGGTGGGGAGGGAAGGGAAAGGGAATGGGAATAGCTCAGTACTTTTCTGTTTTCTGGCTTGTAGTTTTTAAGAAATTGTCTTCTTTACTGTTACCCTGATCTTGCACCTTTTCCTTGTCACAATAAAGATGATTAAAGAGGCAGAAATGGAAAAAAACCCAAAAAACAAACATATGTTTTGAAATCCACCAGCTTGGGGGCTGGTTTTACACCTTTTTTGTTTGGTTTTTTTTTAATTTGTAATTATGTTTCTATTCTAAAGGTCAAATTGCCTGGTTACAGTATCAGTCTGGTAGGACCAAAGGCTTGTGCAGACCTGGCATGCAGCAAGCAGGATGGTGAAATTGGGAAAGCTGTCTCTTTTCCTCACCTGCTGCAGACACAAGCACCATGAGAATTCCCTTGAAGGGAAGTGTTGTGGTATGAGACTCAACATCTATATTGGTGTGGCAGCAGGATAGTCTCTCCAGGCTCAAATAAACACTATAAAACCTCCCTTCCCCAAATCAGCTACTTAAATTGGATGTAAGAGAGGGTTTAGCATCTTGTATTTTGCTGTGTACCTTCTTGTGAAGAGTAGTGCAAATCCTCATGATTGGTCTTCAGTTGTAATATGTATGTGTATCCTAGGGTTGACCTTTGTAGAAGGATGATCATGTCCTATTATGTAGGACACTACAAACTGCTGATAATGATAACCTGAATGCTGCCCAGTGTCACGGAATCGCACCAAAATGGCTACACGCACACAATTAATGAACTCAAACAAGCTTTAATCTGCAACTGAAATGAAGCAGACAAAACTTCATTCACCAAAACAACACCCCACTGACATTCAACAAATCCAGGTTTGATATGCTGGTTGGGAATATTACCAGACACGGCTGAGTCAAGAATTCTTATGTTTTTGGCCAAACGGTCCAAAATGGGCACTCACTCACTCACTCACTAAAAAAAGGAGAGCTCTCAATCTCCAGAAGTTCCCTTAAGTGGCGTCCCAACTCAAGGGGAGAGTCCCCAACTGCAGACCCGCTGCTCCGAGGAGGACCGACTCAAATGAGTCCTCTGACGGGGCCCTGTTTATACCCTGGTTGAATCTGATCTGTGGTCAATACATGGTCGTGTCAGCCCCTTTGGCTGAGGACTCCAACTTTCTTGCCTTTGACCCCCACTGTGTGCACCAGACATGAGCTGTGAGGAAGGAGGCAGTCCTGGCACCTCCAGGGCCAGAAACTTTAGCACTGTTTGTGTTGGGTCTTTCTCAGGTCTTTAGTGGGGTGGGTGCATCTCCCAGTTTTTGGTGATGGAAAGTTCCGAGCACGGATGGAAGGTATGTTGTGTCAGTTGTGAGTTGAACTATTGGATGCAATGCAATGCCTACCTATAAAATATGAGCACAATTGCTCTTGTAAAACTCACCCTCATAATTTTCCTAAGCAAGGTTTGATTCTTTTGCATGTATTTTAGAACAAAAAAACACCATAAATTCTTTCAAAAAAACCAAAATATTTTCATAGCCTTTGCAATTTCTGCAGTGTGAGTATGCAGACTTCAGACTGGTTACTAAGAACAGCCCAGTGAATTTCCGAGGGTGAAAAAATAATCATGTCACTTCTTTGGAACGTGATCTAAAGTTCACTGAAGTGAACGAACAGGCTCCTGTTGGTTTTAAGTGGACCCAGCCTTTACACAGTGAACAGAAGATGTGTGTCTCATCTGTTTAAATGTGAAAATGTTATTGGTAATCTATGTTGATAGAAAGAGCACATGGTAACTTTCTTCCTATATTTATATAACAGGAGGCAAAAGCTTCAAGTGTGCAGTTCAGAAACATCAACGATGCAGTCGCCTATTACCAGCATGACGATAGTGGCACAACCAAGGATTAGGCTGTTTTAAGGTTATTTGGTGGAAGACAAAGCATTAAGCACTGGTTTCCGATTAGGTAATGGTTTCTCACTGCCATCCCACCAGTTTACCATTCCTGATGAGCAGTGGCACCTTCAAGCTTGCAGAAGGGGAGATGGTTCTTCCTGAAACACCTATGCTTTCTGATTTTGATTCAAGTGATGATTATACTCTTTCTAAAATAACCAAGCCAACAAGTCCCAGAAAGTTTATCAAGGAATTCATTGCAGTTGGGCCAGGCAGGGCGTTGCAGTCTGTGGAGGTGGCAGTCTCCTGGTACTGCTCAACAACAGAGCAATTAACATTTGGGAGAGCAGGAGTAGGTTGTCTACACCAGCCAGCAATGCATAAGAACTATTGCCTCTGTGGTATGATGATGAGGTCCCCTTGGGCTGGAATTAATAGAGGATCAATAGGACAAGAAAGAAACTGCAAATGAGTACCTAAAATGATCTGTGATGTATCCTGTGATTCTGTATTTTTAAGGTATGTTTGTGTCAATGTGGTTGCAAAGGGATCTCTTCTAGAGCCTTGTTTACCATCCTGGAGAGGAGATTTTTCAGGACTCATTTGAGTTCCTCTTACCTGATAGTCAAGTACCTTCTAGTCTTTGATGCTCAGATAAATATGGGAGGTTTTGCTTTAGTTTTGTCTTTTTTTTCTTTTTTAATGACATAACATTCAAAAGATTTGAATACAAAAGGATATGGCATAGCGGGCAATTGTGCAGGAATAAGAAAGCTGAAGCCACTCATCAGTAATAAAAATAAAATGATGTTTCATACACCCAATTGTTGTTTTACATTAATCACTATTTAAAATCAACAGAGGTGCTATGGATTTTCAGCACTATTACAAACAAGTACGAGCAAAACGATTGATGTTTTTTTTCTTTAGGTATGCTGATTCAATTTATTGGCTTTTTGGGACACTTAAATACAGATAATGAATAGAAATGTCAAAATTGAAAGAAAACTTTTATAAACTGATGAGCTGAGAGCTGAGCTGGTAGCAGCAGAGTGGAACCAGTCAGTGGTCAGATACCATATTGAGGATCTCCACATTTTTCAGCCATCTTTGAGATTGATGCTTCATCTTATATGAGCCAAAGGAAGCCTGGAACTACACAACTTGTTGTCAAAGAAACTTGCACCATCACAAGGCATCACCTCCACTTTCTAGACACCCAGTCTCCAGACAATTAATTTCCATGTGCTGTTAGTACTTTGTTTCTCTCACACTTCTCCCATGCATGAAACTGTCAAGCTGCATTACACTTTATAAGGTGATACGGAAAAGATCTAACATCTATTTTTCCCTTTTACAGATTGTTACCGTGTGAGGAAGGTAATTTTTACAGCCAAGAAACCAGCTAAGCAAAACAAGTCCTACTGCTTCTGAACTGACATCTTTCAGGTAAACACAAAGAGCATCTGACATCATCTGCAATCATTATTACCATTTTCTAAAAATCTCTGCTTTCGAAACATACATTTGGAGAGGCACAAGAACTAATGATGCTTATTGGAATCTACATGTCTGTATTAAAGAACACCAAATGAGCATGAAATTGGAAATTTAGGCCTCGGCAGAAGTCTGACATCACCTTTTCAATTCCACTTCAGACTGTTTTAAGGGGGAGTTGAACATCGTGCAGCCTCACTGCGGAGCCCAGCATTCCCCATCAGTGCGTATATGTGTGACCTTCTCTATGATCCTTGCAAAAGGGGGCTAAAAGCACTGATTTTCTTGGTGTTTCACTCCAATTTGTCCTGTGTGGACACCATTGCTTACCAGCAATGTAAGCATTTTTCTTTTTGATAATGGACAAGGTGTGTATTTCAAAGACCTGCATAAGCTCCTGGGTGCACGTACACCATAGCAGGCAGCAACAGTTGTTCTCACTTCTGACTCTGCAGAGTCAAAGACTGGCAGTTTCTGTGCCAAACCAGTCAAACCCCACATCTCACATCATTCACTGGAAAAAGAAAATGGTGAGCTGTACATGATGCTGCTGTTTCAAGTCCCTGCCAGCACTTTGACACATCTGGCAGGGAAGTTCACTTATGAAGTGTTTTCTACCTTAGTGAGATCTTTTCATGATGTTGCTTGAAAAACCCAGGTTTGCCAGTTCCTTTGCTGTGTAATAAGCTATGTAACTTCTTCCACACATTTATTGCCTGGCTTCTTCCTATAGTTTTGAAATGTTCTTGCCTTGTACCATTTGGTAAGCAAGTCCCTGCCAAAGTCAGAGCAGAAAGCTTGTTCAAGGTGCTTGCATTCCTTGAAAGTAGCCAGGCAAGCATTTTCTACACAAATGTGAATTAATTCATTGAATTTATTCCATCTGGGGTTTGTACGTGTGCATGTATTCTTTGCTAAGTGTTTCAGCAAGTACTAAAATCCCAGGTATGTTAAGGGGATCAGCAAAATTCATGCCAGTATTAAATGAATATTTGTGGAGAGTGAATTTTAAGCACACTGTGTAAAGTCTGTAATGCTTAAGGCTATGTTCTTCAGCTAAATGGTTAAACTCTACCCTAAGGCAAATTTGTCCAGAACAGTAGGAAAGTAGAAAAGAAGTGAGTATACTTATAGTGAAGAACATAAAACCATATGAGAGGATTTTTTGGGAAATTATAATAGGCAGTTGAAGCCTTGGAGTCGTTCAAGAGACTTCATTGCTTCCAATAGCAAATTGTTTATAGGGAGAAATAAAGCCAAACCTATTTATTTTTTTCAAGTAGCTCTAGCAACTTGTAAGATTTGTGTCAGACTCCAAGTAGGAAATGATCACCAATTATATTCCAAAGAATAACAATAAAAGCTTGGTACGGGGAAAGCAATACTGAAGCTTCTTTAGTGAGCTCAGTAGCTGTAATTGCTATGCTTTTTTTTTTTTTTTAGGATTTCTTTTGAAACTTGGAGCCCATTTTCTTTTCTGTAGTGTAGTTATTGCAGTTCATCTACAGTGTATTTTTTTGCTCGGTCTTGTTCTCATGTTTCTCAAACTAACATTTTAGCTGTGCACCTCTGGCTGTTAACCCTGTGGATTTCTTTCTTTCAACTATGAGAGCTTCTTTTCAGTAATCCATAAGCCTCAAAAACCACCTCAGTGGGGTAACACCCCACTCACCCCCTGCTTTTGATGTCAAAGAGAAAAGCATCTTTGTGCTCTTGTGTTACTGAGAAGTCACAGCAGCTTCACTTCTAACTTAACAGCCTGGGACAGAAGCAGGTAGCCTTTTCCTCATTGTTTTTCTTGTCCATCTCTCAAGCCAGGAGGCAAGAATTTCTCCTAGGAAAAAGAGAACATTCTTCATAAGCTCATGCCCTGTGGATAGTCTGTGGTTTCCTGAGGGTTCCATGTTATCCTCATCTGACAGAGGATGGCAGTACAGGGGTATAGAGGCATAAAGCTTTTCTGGAGCAGGCAGATTAAGAAAGCTTTTCATTCCCACTGAATTCAGAGCCCAAGAGAGACGAACTAAACAGCACATCATCTGCTTACAGTCTGACTCGATGGAGTGGGCTGTATTTTATCAGCAGTAGGATAGGAAAGAAATATATAATTAAACTGGTGTTCTACTTGCTGCTTTGATTCGTGGTGGCAGGTCAAAAATGTGAAGGCTTACCTGGTAGTCTGAAAGATCTTTTATCAAATTTTAGTCTTCCAAGTTGGAGTCCGCATCCTTTTAAGTACAAGCTTTTCATCAGAGGACTGGAAATGGTTACTTGTGCTAGTTAGACTCCAGGCAGTGTCCCTTTAAGCTCTAAAACAGGGACTTGCAGAGTCTGTGGATCTGCAGACGTGCATTTCAAGCTTTTAAATCTGAGGGGCAGAACCTGGCAGATGAAGAGTCCTCCTATTCCAAAAGCCCAGGCACATTTGCTCAGCATCAGGGGACCTCATCCAGCCCCAACCAGCAGGCAGGTTTGCTGGTGTCGTGATCAGATCCTGGTAGGGTCCTCTGACTGCAGCAATGTAAAACTCTGCTTCGTGCCCCCATGAGGATCTGAAAGATTTTTCTAATTAAGAAACCTCCCCTCTGCTGGGGTTCATTAGTCTGCATGGACTTGCCATGGTGGAAGGAGCTTTGTTTGCAGGCTTTTAAAAGCAGTCGCTGAATTGGGGTTCTTCCTTTAAAAATCTCCATCGCTAATTACTACGCAGAGTTTCAAAACCAGACATTCTGCTGCTGGATTTGGGGGGGAAAGGGAAGCCCATATCTTATCAATAACTGTGTAATCATGTCTGTTAATTCATATTTTTATATAAAATCGATTTTAAAAGGAGTCTTCTGGTTTTGTGAGAAGAAATCCTAACAGGGCGGAGGCACTGAAGGGGAGGGGAGCAGAGATCAGACTGTGACACAAGCTTTCAGCTTTCCCTTCTGTTACCTGCAGGCACATTTAAACCAGCTGTTCCAGTATTAGAGAGGGTTGGTTTTTTTAATGTCTAAGATACATGCATAAAAACATGATACGTTTATTTTGTAAATTTGACCAAATGTTTAGAAACACCACTCTCTACTTTAAATACTTCTCAAAGGTAGAAATGGCAGAGACTTTTCTCTTGCCATCTCAGCTGGATGACAACCCACGTGGTAAGAAGACCTGTTTCAGCAGAGTCATTCCTCCTCCTACAGGTGAGGACTTCCCAAGGTTTGCTGTCCTGCCCCACCAGAAGCTTTGGCTATGGTGTACACTCTTTAGGATTTTGCTGTCTCCATACCCTCATGTGGATGTCAGTCATGAAGCCAGTTCTTTTGCCCACCTCTATCTGGCAGAATAAAGCTGAGGCTCAGGTCACCGTGGTAGGCGTTACCGAAACACCAGTGAAACCTGTGGGACTGATGGCGCTAAATCCAGCATCCAGAGCAATATTTTAGGTGGGAGCAGCCAACATGATCAATTGAGAAAGTGGGCAATGATGGACCTCAGTTCTTCCCTTGCTCCCCTCCCCTCATATTTATAGGTTTCTAATTTCCGCTGGATAATGAATATCGCTCTTCATTATAATTATGTTAAAAGGTACCAGCATGATGATTCAGAAACCCTTGAAGATATAGTCATATTTTCAGCAACAGATGGATTTAACACTGCAGATGGAGTGTTAAGAGTGCAGGTAATAACAAACTCAGCAATGTACTGTACTGAAATATAATTGGAAAGTATTAATCATATATTGGTTACTTCAGCTTCACTAAGTAGATGTTTAATTTTCATCAATCTTTTTACCAGATTCCCGGAAAGATTTTTGTATAGACAGAGTGTGGCTTCTAGGTGAAATGATTGCCAAAGTTATTGATGACTCAGGCCTTGATCTTGCAGGCATGTGCCCATGGCTTACCCAGACATGCAGAATAAAAATAATTTGTGTTAATAAGCTGTCAGATGCGGCCCCATTCATATGGGCTAAATTTCAGCTGGTGACTGGTCAGTAGTAAAACCGAGATCCCTCTCAACTTGGGGGCTGCTGAA
>NW_010182467.1:0-9740 GCF_000695765.1 Mesitornis unicolor | reverse complement strand
TGACCGGCTGCAGGATCTGGGTCAGAACACAATTTGGGTGAACCATGAGTCTTTGCAGGACTGACGGTTAGCATGCAGACAGGACTGGGTATTTCAGGGGAGTTTTTCTCTGAGCAGACCATGCAGGACCAGGGCAATCAGTAATGCCTGGTTGCATACCATGACTGATTCTTTAATTAATGGTATTTATAACTAGGATTTCATTTGTAAGGTCAGAAAATGGCCCACGCTCTTGTGTGCTGCAGGACACAGTTCCAGCTCACACAGGGAAAACTGTCTATTTTATGGCTGGAACACAAACCATGATTTTTGGTGAAAATGGAAATTATTAAAAAAAAAAGTACCTGTTGATGGTTTGTGTTCACATCTTCTCTGTGGGTTTGGGCATCTGGTGAAGCTGCATCTCCATTGATTTCCTTACGTGCTTTCCTTTCCCTGGTGGGAGTCCATACGTGGTGTGCCATCACGACTAAGGACTGATTAGACTTGTAAAAAACAGCTTAAGCATTCAATACCTAAATTTTAAGACCCATGAAACACTTTGGCTGAGTGCTTTGGTCTTTTGCTGAACTATTTAGTTATCTAGGTATTTGTGGACCCTGAAAACGTAATGAAAAACTGGAATTCTCTCTGAAAAAGTTGACTCTCACTTGGTGAACAATATCTTTATCTTGTCTGGTGGGGAAAAAAAATAAAGGAAGAAAATTCAATGTGACTGGAAATAAAATTGCCTGTGACTGGAAACCACAGGTGAACATGCTTAATAATGCAAAATTCGTGTGCTGTCTACTTTCTGACAGGCATTCGTACACCAGGGAGATATAAACAGATACTGAACAATTGACCATGGTAATCAAATACGGGTCTGTGAGTAAAAATGACTTTAAATATGGTGTCTCTTAAGTCAAGATGACTTGTCTGTAACACAGGTTCCCACATTGCTGTCATGGGGAGAGGGCCGTGTGTTGCTGGAATATGAAGATAAATAGTAATTTTTTCTTAATTATCACGCTTGGAAATAATCTCTCCATTATCTTTCCTTCCTATTCTGTCCAGGTTATGTGGGTGAGCGGCAGGGCACAGAGCTGCAGCAGGGATTGCATGCAGGGATGGGTGTCTGGAGGGAGGATCCACCCAGATCACCTCTGAGCATCTCAGTGCAATAGATGCTGAAGGTATTGGCACAGAGCTGATGTATGTGGCTGCCCAGGCTCCAACACATGGAGTGACACAAAGGACAAGAGTCATGGTAGATCAATTTTCTCAGTTGGATGCAACCTGGAGATCCATCTCCTGTGTGCATACTGGTAAGATAGACTTTTCATTGTTCATTCAACTTTTTCTGTTGATGTTTGAACCTTTCTTCCCTCTCTTTTCCCCACTTTAGTTATGAGAATTAATTGAATCAAAAGTGATTTAAATTGTCAAGCTTCTCAGTTTCTATTTAAATAATATGTTTTAAAACTTGTTCTGCATTTGTAGCATGGAGTTGTTGCTTGGGAGAGGGGCAGTCTCACTGTTCACCAGTAGGACATTGGGTGCTTGTTTGGGAGGAACAGGTGGATAATGCATTGCATGTACACATAATAATGTAACTTAATACACATTAAGAAGCTCTTTGTACAGAAGACACTAGAAGACAATAGATCCCCTTTAATAAATCATCTCATACTTTGCTCTAAAAGGCTTAAACTACAGCTCAACCAAAGGGGACTGAGCAAGGGGGTGCTCAAATCATGGAGACCCATGAAAGCTGCAGAGCCTCTGTTCCCTCCTCATTGACACCAGGACTTCTACCCATCCTTTGTCCTGCATCATCTTAGGATGCACTGCTTGATCTTGACAATTACTGTGATGATTTTTTTTCATTTGCTATTCATGACAAAGTCCTTTTGGGTGGAAATTGTAATTCAAGCAACATCACAAACCACTGTCTTTATGAAGGCATTTTATTTGTTAGCTCAAGCTGTGTGAAATTTGCTAGATGTGTCACAAAATGAAGGTAAATATATCGTATTTTAAAACTTGATAAATTATTGACAAGGGAAAAATGCCCCAAGTTAACCAATCTGATGGTTTTGTCACCCTTTGTCCCTTGAGGATTTAGATGTAGTAGATCATGCTTTAATACTGGTCTGCTCTCATCATTTGAGAGAGAGGAAACGTACGTTCCTGTGTCTCAGCTTCTTGTCAGTGTTTGAACTTGAATGAATCAGCTATTGAGCTGAAGGAAATGAAATATAAATTGACATGAAGAAAATATTCTCCCTGCAGCTGCAGAAGCAGCTATAGTTGTCAAAGGCTGATTTTTATCCCTCTGAAGACCAGCATTTTGGGTCACATCATCCTATTCAATAGCATGAGTTTCTAGGAAAGTTTGGCCTAAAAGTACTGCTTTATTATTATTATTATTTTAAAATTTGTTGAAGTAAGTTTAATGAAAGATTGTCTTAATTTCAGTTGTGACTTTTGGTACACATTTAGAAAGAAAAATCAGAATTCAAGCTACTCTTTTTAAATGTTGCTCCTGTTTCTTCCTTGTTTGTTATCACCAACACAGCATTTAGTAGTCTCACAGGGTAATTTAAAAATACAATGAGTACTTCTGTTGTTTTGAGACTTGTAACTCAGTAGCTTGTGTTGCAGAAGTGCTCCTGTCTGAGGGCCAGACAGTTGCATTTACTCACCTTGGCTTTGCTGGGCTTGCATGCACAACTGTGCAATGCCATAACACTAACTTATTGCACAGGCATCCCAAACAAATACTAAATAGTCTGTTTAGGGGAGTGATTTCAGACCATTTAGATTTGTAGGACTGCACCCTAGACTCCTCTGGCACTGTGTTAAATTACCTGGAATAAATTCCTTCATCTCCTGTTGCCCTGTTATCCTTGTTGTCTTAAGTGAAGCCATTATTTAAATGCTGTATTTTTCTGGGCAATTTCTTTGCAACTTGCCTGACTTTACTTTGAAATTGTGTTTCAATACACAAGGGAACACGATACTGTTTCTCTCTGCTTCTCATGTATACTTGAAGAAATGAAAGAGCATTGAAAGACAACCATCTTGTAAAATGCATTCATGATACAGAGGAGAAAAAGAAAACAACTTGTTTGTTGGTATTTTGGAGACGTCTTGTCCAGACCTGTTACCATTCTGTTCCCTACCACAGCAACTACTTTACTGTAGTACAGATATCAAACTTATCAACAAACTTAGATTATTGTTCAAGCCACTGACATGGAGAAGAGCTCTACTTCAACACGTTAATCTTTCAAGTTCAAAACCTGCTTCTCTCCTTCTCCACCTATTTGTAGGGGTTTTCTGCCCCCCCCCACCTGCAATGGCAGCATCTTCTGAGATAGGAAAGAGCTTTCCTTGCTGCTTTGCTCTTCTAGCAGCACAGTTACTCATCCCATGGGCAGAGTGGACTTTTTAATCACTGCCAGTGCTGCATTGCCCATCTGATTACTGCTCCTAACGGGTACGTCTTCTGCAAGTACATCCCTCCTAGTTGCTCTTAATACATATCCACTTTGAGATAAGCTGCATCAAGCATTTGTGGAAGTTGGGTCTTTGCCTCTGGGATCCTCTAAAACCTATTCCATGAGATCCCTTTGGTTTTCTCAGAGCTATTTTTTTTTACATTTTCTTAAAGATGTAGTTGATTTTAGACATGACAAAAAGTCACTTTGGTACAGCTTTGAGACCTGCTCAATTTATAGGATTGAATGCTACATGCAAACATTTTTCCTTACATAACTGATGTTTCTTATTTTAATACAGTAGATTTTTAAAGGTGAACTTTGAAGCTGATCCCTCTGTAATGCTTGGTGACTCTCCCGAACTAAACAGAAGCCTTTTATTATTTTTAAAGCATTTGTATACTGTCAGATGAACAGATGCTAATGTGCACCTGTAGTCTGTCTCCACTGGGAACCATATCTACTGCTACTGTTTAGAACTGTTTGGAAAATCTTTTGAACCAACTTCACGATGAAAGAATAGGCTTTTATGTAAAAAAGCTTTAGCTAAAAGCATCTGCTTTGCATGTCTAGGTTGTTGGGGGTTTTTTTTGCTAGAACTAAAAATTGATATATATCTTTTGACTTGAGAATTTCTGTTCAAAATACCAACTTTCTGTGGAAAAAAGGAGATGGAGAAGATTTATCTGAGGACTTGTCAAAATTCTGTCCAGACATGGTGATGACAACTTCTGTGTTTTAGCTACTTACCATAATTTGTTGATGTTTTAGCTACTCTTGTTTGATATTTGTATTCATGTGGCTGAAGTAAATGGCTTATCTGGGATTTATTCCTGATTTTGGCATTGACTTTAATTTTCCAAGACACTGGTCAATTTTTTGTGCCTTGTTTTAGGAGCTGATGGTTGAGGGTAAAGGCATGGGGTGAGCAAGGCAACGTGGTGACCCTTTAGCCTTAACTCTGAGGTGCTTAGTGCTCAATCAGTGATGAGTTTCCAGCATGAATGAAGTATTAGCTGCTGCAGAGCACTGGGAAGGCAACACCTGGACATGCAAGATCCAGAAAGACAAAGTCAAACCAAAACAAGCCTAGAGAAAAACTAAAGGCATGATCAGAAGGATGGAGAGTCCATCATTGGAGAGAATTAAGCATTTGGCTTATTGAACTCAGCAAAGCAAAGCCTGAGAGGGAGACAGAGTTACCTCCAAGTATCTTGAAGGGAAAAACACAGTGGGTAAATAAAACCTAAACTATTTAGGCTAATAGGTGATGTTGTCAGAAAAGCAAACAGGCTTAAACTGCCATGAGAATATTCCAGATCACAGTTAAAGGATGGTTTCTGTCCAGCAGAGGAAAAAGATTCTGAGCAGCTCTCAAATGGAGGCGAGAAACTTCAAAACTGGAGCACAGTCTGTCTGCAAAAGGGACTTTATGGCCTGACTACTGATGACTGGAGGGGACAGAAGGTGACAGTCAGCTCTCTGGCTGTCTCTTCAGAGCTTTAGCTGTGAGCATCCCGCCTACCACCAGTGAACCCCCCCACAACCTACAGGTTTCTAACGCTGTTTGCAGCTCTTGAATTGGTTTGCATTTTGCTTCAGAGTGTGATCTCTGGACCTGTGTTCTCTGCTCCTCCCTAGAGCATCATCTTTGTGTGGGCATCTTCGTGTGGGACAAGTTCAGTGACTGGCTGCTGTTCTGATGAAGATCTTCATCCACCTCTATCACCTCATATTGCTCTCCTGGTTTACAATCTGAATGCTACATCCCTGCCCATCAATAACCAGTGGCCTGAAACTCATGTGGGTACCTTGTATCTCATAATTTCGCTTTCACACTTAACCTAAATTACCTCAACACAAGTGTGTGTGTGTGTATATATATATATATATATATGTATTTTTTTTAAGTCTGTATTTAACTTTGCACTGTTTTGGGACAGACTGCAGTGGCAGGACATATCCTGGGTTAAATCAAAATCATGCTGTTTCCTCAGTTGTAAAACCCATCATTTAGCAGGTGGAGACTATTGCACTCTCACAAACTGGGTTGCATGAGAGCCAGCAGCAACACTCTGCTTCTCTGGAGATGAGTCATGCTATTTCAAACTATTTGACTAATCAGTAAACTGAGATCTGCTGCTTCACAGACAATATATAATATTTTCTTTGCCTTTGTGCACTATTTTACATTTTGGATCCCTTGCCATTAGGCTTTGAAGCATATAGACTGCATCTGATCCAATTTATCCTGTTCATCTTGGCAATGCCTGCAATGCTGACAGCTTAAAGAAAACACTTAATTTGACTAAGTGTTTTCAGTTTACTTCTCAAAATATTTGAAATCATTAAAGCCAGAGTATCCCTGCACTGCAATGCACACAGTTCTGACCTACTTAAGCAAGTTAATTACAATTTGTGTGAAACCACCGTCTTTGCTTGTGCTACAGGCTGAAGTAGTTCCCCTGGTTAAGACTGGGCTCAACATTTAAGAATAATTCTCCTGGTTTGATGCTGTTTAATTTGACTATGAAAGAAACTCTTAGACTGAAACTGGGGAATACTGGGGACTTGGTGTGGTGTGCTGTGCTGGGCAGGACACAGCGTGGGCTTAGTTTATTGCCAAACAGAGATCCCAGACACCAAGCCGGATGGAAGAGAAGGGAGAAAGCATAAATGAGAATAGAAATGGACCAAATGGATTTATCAGTGCAAGCAGTAACGTGGTATACTAATGTGAAGCAAGTGTAGCTGCAAATACCATCATTGACAGCACTGAGGCAGTATAAGCATTAGTACATGCTAATAAGCAGAAAATACATCCTGAGCTCCTCAGTGGTCTTATACTTTGGCTGGTTCATGCCACTGCCTCTCTTCTGCCAGCGCAGGTCACAACAGCTTGTTTAGCTGCTGCTCCTGGAGTTCTGGGAGATGTCAATAAACTCCCAACTTTCTGAGAGTCTTACGATCCAGTTTGTTATTTGGATTCAAGTTTACTGTGGTTAGTGGTTAAACAATTATGAAATTGTTATCTAATTGCAATTTCTTATAAAAATTGCATTAAAAAAATCCTTTTATGAATGGCTGATTTTGAACTGCTGGGCAGGACCAGGTGATTCAATGTTGTGGTTTGGTAGCACTGGAGCATCTGTCTGTGATGATGAGGCAGCCTGAAATCGCCAGTCACTGAAGAGCAGGTGATATGATCATGCTACAACAACACAAAGCGAGCTTGATTTGGCACATCAATGTGATACAATTTTCCTCTGTGATACTTTTTTCCCCTTTTAAATGGTTTGCTCAAGACTTCCCTTTCAGAGATGTGTGCTGGCAAGTCATAATACCGCAGAGAAGGGAAAGTCCGGAGCTGCAGTAGGAGTAGGGAAAATGCAACTGGTGCGGAAGAGCGAACAAGGTCACTGGTGACAAGGCTTTGCTCCATCTGTGCAGGCATGCTCGTGAGCAGAAGCATTCCAGTAACGTGGCATTTTGTCACATTATTCCTTTCCTTTTAAATTTCAGTGGCTAGTTTTTTGCCTGCCTTTGGTTAGGAGACAAAGCCCCTTTTTGTGCAGCCACACAACACAGCTATCTTGTGTAACGGAGAAACGAAATGCAAATTTCTCCGATAAGGCAGGAATGGTGCTTGTCTGGGGAAGAAGGAAGCATTGTCTGGCACCAGGAGCAGAAGAAGGTGGTTTTGCCCGGTGCCTCTGACAGTCAGTCCCAAAAGGTGGAAGAAACCACAATTTGTGGAGTCTTCTGATAGCATTGATGTTAAAACCTTCCATGTCCCTATTTCATCTTTCATAGAACAGGGACAAAAATTACTCTGCTGTTTTGTGCAACTCAGCAAAGGATTTTAACCTGCAGGGTTTTTTTTAAGTACACAAGAAGATTTCCCAGCTATCTGCACAGAGTGATGTACATGCTACAGTGTTTTGTAACATTGGAGCTGATTAATGTGTAAAGAACCTGGAGAAGTTTAAGTGTGGATCATTAAGATTACTAAGTAAGAAAGTCTTTTAACCACCCTTTTTTTCTTTTACTAAAACTATTTTTTAAGGAAGTGGGAATTTTTACAGTAAGTGTTAATATTTTTCTTTATCTGTTTTATTCAGACGTGGTACAGAGTAAATGACTAGTTAAAAAATAGTAAAGTAAAAGCAAACTAATGCCAGAGATAAAGCAAACCTTTGAAATATCACTCAGAAATTCATTTGTTCAGTACCAGCACCCTGATAAGAGCAATAGTAAAGTGCATTATGCATATGAAGAGCTGTTCACAGTTTAAATTGGCGACGCAGCCAGGGGACAGTTTAACCTCTGGCATTAGCTAGAACTGGGCAGCGATATGAGCCAGTGCAGCAGTGCTAATTAATGCACCCTGAGGGGACACAACAAGGCATTGGCCCTGTACACCTGAGACATACTTCTGTCACCACCGAGGTGCCAATTAGTGTTCTTTCATAAAAATAACCCATAGTAAAAAAAAAAATCAAAAAGGCAAAATTCCAAGTAATATAGATAAAACAACATTTAGACGTAAAATAACACAGTGGACTCAGTAATGCAAGTCTCTAGCACACTAATACAGGGCAGGACAAGCTCTGCTGTAGCTGCCATTATTGAAATACAGAAGCTTCATTCCCAGGTGGAGGAGCAGATCTGTGCTAGCCTCACTTGCCCTGCCTGGGCTGAGAGCTGACAGCACTCACGCTGTCATCTCAGGGCAGCCTCCAGTGGAAAGCAAGGATGAACATCTCAGGGCCACCACCTTCCTAGCACGGAAAGGATTTCTGTTTACACTGGTGGTAGACACAAAATAAACCCATTTCGGACTTAACGAGAAAGCAGGAAAGCATTTGTTTCCTGTTCTGCTTCTGGTTTAATATTAGTAATGGATTGTCCTTTCGGTCTTAATGAGTTTAGTAATAAAAATTACCATTCAGCAGTCGTCAAGCTGAAAACCAGTGCATAGAAAATCAAGCTATTATGGGAGCATGGCAAGCTCTTGGCCTCATCAGATGACTCATTCTTGACAATTGAGGCAAGGAAACATTTTGTCCAGACTAGTTAGTCTTGTTAATCTGGGTTTGTCTCAGTAGATGCTTTGGGGGTGAACAGAGGATCTTATGCATGTATCCATTTGAAATATCTTCATATTTCTGATGAAGACCCCGAGGACCTTATCTTCATGTCAAAGACAAGCCCTCAGTATGACTTGCTAGAAAAAGCTCTTCCCTCAGCTGGCTACAAGATCAATGCTGGAACTGATATAAGTGAGTATATACCCTACAATATGCTATTGTTCCTCTAAAAAAAGAATTTTAACAGCATTTAATATGGTAATAGTGCATGGTTGCACAGGCCACTACTGCCTGGATGGTAGGAGAGAGGAACCATTTGGCGAATCAGCCCTGCCCAAATGGCATTCACTTGGTTAACCAGCAGCTATTAAAATAGCATCAAATCATAGCAACCTATTTGTTTGTCATTCAGTTCACAATTTTCTTCACAGTATATTTGTAACTGCTGTACCCAAGCTAATTTTAAATGAGCCAACAAAGCCATTTTCCAGCACTCTTCTGGGAAATGGATCTGTGGACTGATTGATCTCTCTGCTTCTGGGGCTAAGCCCCTCACAAAATCAGAGCTGATGACATTGGTGTTTAACTTTGAAATAAGCTGATTTGGGGTTTAGACTCAATTTTAAAGCTCTGTGAGGCTTTAATCTCTTGCATTACTCCAAAATCTATTCAATGTTCAAGCATAAATGTTCAGGTACCATTACAGATAGCTTTGTGATTTCTACTAGAGACAAGTCTTCAACAGCTCCTTGGTGGTCCCTTTCTTTGTCACCATGAATTCAGCAGATGATGAAATCCCTTTCCTTCAACTTGGGAATATAACTGTAACTTCCATCTTGGTCTTCAAAGTGCTGATGATCTGTTTCTGAGCACTGATACCTCACTGCTGGAGTAGGAGTCCTTTACAATTACAGAGAGCAGAACAGTAGAGCTATGGTCTGTGCATTGATTAAAAAATTTTAGTAGTGAGGGAAAAAATGGATGAAGGTGTGGTAGTAACGTGTACAGAGTGAAGTTCTTCTGTTGTTTGTATTACAGTAGAGCTTAGGAGCTTTACTAATGAACCATTGGTCTCAGTAAAAGCTGAGGAGTGAGTGGTATCTGCCCAAAATATCTTTTTCATATAAATGAAAAAGTATTGGGGCCAGTATTATTCAATATATTC
>NW_010182466.1:22099-55867 GCF_000695765.1 Mesitornis unicolor | reverse complement strand
GTTCTGTGATTCTGTGATTCTGTGATGATGGAAGATCCTCCAGAATAGGAGGAATGGAGCCTGGTTTCCTCTGCTGCTGTTTTACCTTCTAGGTGAGATGCAGCAGTGCCCTTGTCACTGTTTGGACAGCCTGGTAGTTTAGAAATCTCCTCCCTGATCTGATCTATCACTGAGGGAATTGATATGTAAACCAACAGTGACTGTGCCATCTCCTTTTTTAAGAAATCAGGCTAAAAAAACTTTTCTGTGCTTTTTTTACATTACGTACTGAAAGGACCTTGCAGTGGAGGACCCTTTTGGAGATGGGCCAGGGATTTGGTTTTCATTCTGTGAAGTGTTGGCAATATCTGGATTTTGAAAAACCCAAGCAAGGTGTGAAAGTCTATAATTTTGTCGCTCTACAGGAGATGAAATCAGCAACACTGCACACAGACCAGAAATATGCGGGCATGGAGTGGGTTGCAATTTGACCTCAACAGATGTAGGATGAAAGCAGGTAAAACTTCCCTTCTGGCACTTAGTTAAGGTCTAGAAAGGCAGGTGAATTGTGTGCTGCTAAGTTAGGTTGGTAACTTTTCCACTATGTTCCTATCCTAACTGTCTAGTGTCAACACAGCAGAAAAAGATTATTTTGTAAGTACATCTTAAGTGCAGGATAAAGTGCATCACTAGGGCATTTATGGGAAACAGGCTTGCCTATCATTGCATTTTTAGCATGAGCTAGACCTTATTTACAAAGAGCTCAGGGCTCTTGTATTTCTTTAGCAGCACTAATCGTGTCAAGCACTAAGGAGTGTGCTGTGCTTTCTGACTTGCAGAACATGTGATCTGACTTGCAAGACGTGATCTGGCTTGACAGATAAAATATCTTTCAGGTCACTTGTAAAATTTGCTTCATTTTGAAAGCTGTGAGTGTTATTGGTTTCTTGTTTTTTTTTTAAATTTTATTTTTATTTTTTATTATTTGTTTGTTTTGTTCTTGTTTTTGTGGTTGTTTGTTTTGTTTGTTTTTTTCCTCGTTCAGTATCTCATCACTTTCTTTGTATACATTTTGGTTTTGTAAATGAAAGCATTTAATCCCATCTTTCAGAGGATAAGTTATCAGGAAGTGCTGGAATGTGTCAGTTCAGTTTCAGGTCAAACAGAACTGTAGGAAACACTCTCTTTTAGCGGCCATAAATCAGATTTCTGACTGTGCAGCTCCATCTAGTGATTATTCTCTACAACTGCAGCAGGAGGGAGGGTAACTGGGATACGCTTCTTCATGAAACACTAAATTTGTAAGCTCCTAATGGGTTGGCCTCTCGGCTCTCAACTTGAAGAGCTGCCTCACCTTAAGCTCTCGGGAAACTTCAAGTTTCTGAAATCTCCAAGAGAACTGGTGAACAGAATTGCTAACATACTTAAACGTGACTGAAACTTTTTTTTTTTTTGCCTCAAGTTCTTGTGCAAGTAATACCTTACCTGTGGTGGTAGTGTCAGAAGGTGTTTCACTATGTCAGTGTATTGGACAATATATTGTTTCCTTTAGATAAGGAAGCTGATTTATGGACGTCTGTGTCAAGATGAAATACTTCCTTAGAGTGGCAAAAGAGTTAAAGTCTTCCAACTAAATAGAAAGGAGCCAGCTGCTTTTCTTTGAGCCACTGCAATTTTCATTTTACATAGCTCTGTGCTATATTACTGAACAGAAAACTTTGATTAATCAGATAATTTAGACATGCTTGCAGTATGCTGTTGTTACCTAAACATTTAAACATTTTGGTAGATTTCTGCCTACTTCTTATGCTGAATAAGGTGAAGGCTACCTAGAGATAAAAAGTGTGTGTGATATTTCACATTTTTTATTTTTTCCTTCTTTGTTGTTTTTGTTTTTCTTCCCCTCTTCACTCTTCCACGTCTCAGCTGCCTGAGCTCAGCCATGTGTTCTGGCAGGCTGTGCCTTCCAAGGGCACTGCTGGTGTTCTGTGGTCTGCACCAAGGTGGTGGTAAAGAGCAATATATGACCACCTTGATTGCCTTACTGCTGCACTATAAAGAAGTAAAATCTGTGAGTGGCTCAGCCATTGTCCAGTGTGGACAGCCAGGGGTTGAAAGCCTAACTGTAACATATGCATTACCCCACAGTTGCTGCTGACGTGGTTTTACCAGGCCTGTTGGCAACACGTACTAAACCCTAGTGGCAGCCACAATGGTTTTACTAGACCAGGGTGGGTATAGATTAATCTTTTGAAAATCATATTCAGTCTGTGGTGGAAAATCATTGTACACCACAGACATGCTGAAAGAAGTGTGTTACAGATATATTTGAACAGCACATATCACTAGAAATACCCCCTATTCATTTTTTGAAGCTATGATATTGGAAAGAATTCAGTGGAGTGGTATGTTGTGCCTGCTTCATTCAGGCTGCAATATTGCTGGTGGCTTCAAGCATAATTGAAATAGTGCTTACTTCAAATCTTGGTTACTCACACATTGTTCTCTGTTTGAAATGAGGATAACAGTCACATGGTCCTCTAAAACATGGCAGCATTTGCACAAAATATTGAGAAGAAAGTGTAAATACTTACATGTATTGAGTTCAGTGAGTAAAGTAGAAATGTGTTTGGAGCTTATATACAACTGAAAGAAGAGGAGGTAGTGGAGTCTTTACCCCAAAAAGCTTACAATACCAATGTAAAAAAATGGTCATGGGCAGGAAGAGTAGGAAGGAGTTGGATTGTATTGATCAGCTTGCTTGGTAGTAGCCTAATTGTCAAGTTTCTCAGGAGAAATCAGAGCAGGTGAGTTTTAAGGAGAATTCAGGAGGAAGGAAAATGGGGTTTGCAGCTGTTTACAGGGACTTTGCTTCAAATATGAATGCAGAATGAGTAAAAGCCCAAATACAAAGAGGAACCAAAGAAGAATGTATTCATGCATTCACATGCCAGACTAATTGCTGAATATGCTGATTGAGATGGCATTCGGGATGGACAGGACGTGAGTGAGATTAGAGTGGGGAAAGAAGTTGCAGTATTCAAGGTGATGAGAGCTTATACAAAAGATTTTAGTTGTGAAGATGAACATAGAGAAATAATCTTGGAAGTATGTCAAAATCCTTCTGACTGTTTTTGTGTGGTTGAATGTGAGGGCTTGGAGAGAAATTAGAGTTGAAAATGAAGAGTTATGAGTTGAGTGAAAGGCAAAATGGTAATTTCTTTCCATACTAATGAAGGAAAGACTGGAGAGCTGAGGCTGACCTGATTTCAGCTATCTTCAGAGAGGTGTTTGAAACACCAGGATTTTAATCTGGCTGCAGGGTGATAGGAGTGAAGAGGCAGGTTTGCAAGTTGTCCACATCGACGTGGTGGATGAATGCACTGCATAGATGGGGCCAGTTACTCAGAAAAAAACAGGAAGCCATGAATTCCCATAAGCTATTCACAGATACACATAAGTGCACTATAGGATGGATGTATGTATGTATGTATTTTAATGGGTTTTAATAGTCTCTTTGGTTAAAACTGAAACAGAGCTTATTTAGCATATTTACATGTTCATTCATCTCTATCTTAGGCATTGCAGTCGAAATATGTATATATTTTATAATTTTACACTCCCCAGTGTATATTTCCTTGCCAGACCTAGATAAATCCGGTGATGGCAGTGTATTTTAGAGGAATGTATATGGGATTATTATTTTTTTATTCACAATTGAGATTTCTTTTTTCCTCCAGTTGGTTTTGCTATTGTATTTGTCTGTTCCATCCCTGTTATCTCTCTAGTATAGTGTACACTTAACATTTCATTTTACAGTTCTGTAATGCAGTGTTTGCCATTTACTAGCATAACCTCCTTGACCTTAGAGATACTCATTCCACATCTATCTCTTGTAGCAATTTTTTTGCCATGAATGTTCATACATCTTCTCAACTGAAAATCTTGGGATTGTAAGAGTGGTACAATCTTTTTTTTTTATCTGTGATAAATGGAGTTGCTCTCCAAAATTTTCTTCTGGTAGTTGAATGCAGTAATTTGAAATAAGACTAATAGTTTCCCAAATACTCATCACTGCTTCTAAAGTAATCTGGATTTTTTTATCAGACAAACTGTAAGTATCAAAGCTTCCTTTAATACAATTCATTGTCCAACTGGAGGGTAATCACTAAAATGGAACACAGACATGAACAATGACTTTAACTAAGTTGGTTCAGTTACTTTCATCCTGCTCAGCTACTTCTATTGCATTCAGTCTTCTGTGGGAGCTTTTAAAGTATGTCTTTCGATAACAGCTTGTAAAGGCTGAGATACCTTCACATCTATTTCAAGGCTAAGGTATCAACATTTCAAATGCTGCTGCTAAGAAAGCTGGTGATTCATGAGCCCATAAGCCTTAAGCCATTAAACTTGCAAACAGCAAATGGTTTAGAAATGGTTTTCAGCTAGAAGCATTTTGACATATTGGTAAATATTTTCAGGCCTTACTGGCTTACAGGCCAACATTTTGAATATATATGACTACTTTTTGCCATCTCATTACAAGACTAGGTTCTACTTTGGACGTGTGGGTATCGTGAGGAGAGATGGCCCCTGCCAAGCAGCATAATTCCCAGTGCAAAGTAAGTTAATGGCTTCTATGAAAATATCCCATAAGTATCAAGGACTGTAAAACTCAAATTGAGCTTGACTGAGGGAGACCCAGTGAAATAGCTTGTTCAGTGGCTCAGCTTGACAGATCCAATGATAGAAGCAGTTCTCCTGACAAAGAGTGTTTGTCATTGAAAGATGTTGTTTGGAAGCACGTTGAATTTCTCAAAGCAGGTGACAGATTGTTCTGAATGATCTCCTTCCATGGCCCAGCCTCACACTTGGACCAACAGCATGGACAGTGGTGTAATGGGTGCTTGCTACTAAGGAGCAAAGCATGGAATTAATGTGTTCCTGCAAGTGGTCCCCATGTGATTGAAACAGGCACAACTCTAGTGGAGCATTCTGCTGTACTTACAAAACCTTCTGTAAGTCTCAATATGCTGCTCCACTTAAGCCTTAAACTGTATAATGCATAAACAAAATGTGAGAAATTTTGCTCCATATTACTCTTATACATGTAATAAAGTGAAAGAAGCTGTGAATAAATCAAATATAGCCATGACACCTCATTATCCAGGCTCTCCTACGCCGTTATCTTTTGCCTCTCTTTTTTGACATCTGAAGAAATCTGTGTCAAAGGCCAGCAGACTGGGTTTGTTTCATACCAGCTATGTGAGTAGATGCCAAAAATGAAGGCTAGTTTTGGAAGCACAGTGATTTTTCTCTTCCCTTAAGTGCATTTGTCCTAGAGTTTCCAGTGCACAAAAGCAACAGCAGCAGCATGACAGCAGGAGAGGTGCAGGATTGGGGTGTACTCTGATAGTCTGCTCCAAGCATATTAAAGAACGATGAACAATCATCTCACTAGATGTGGTTCCTAGAGAGCTCTAGATCAGATTGTCATTTCATGAGTAAGAACTTGTCACAGGCTTGTGACAACCATGCCAGGCTATTCACTTTGGGACTTAACATCAAGAATTCCTAGTAGACTGATCATCAGTTAGGAAGAATAGAGGATGGACTATGTTTGTCAACTGTGGTTTGCCAATATGATGCAGATGTGAAGAAGGTGGTACTGGATTTAGCAAGTAAAATACATCTACTGGAGAGAGACCCCAATTTGTGTCATCACCTGAAATTCCATGTGTGGGGCATTACCCCCTCCAGGTTGAAAAGGTGCAGGGGGGGATGGCACAGATATCCCCAGGAAAGAGAGGGAAGCGAGAGGTGCAAGGCCTGATATTGCAAAGGGGAAAGTGCTCATAGGAGGAAACAGAGAGAAGGTAGGAAATATTTTTCAAATTGTGTGCAATGCTCCATTTCACCCCCCCCTTTTTTTTTAAATTGAAGATGTACTCTTAGTAATTGCCATGAACTGAACTCCCTTTATTCTCTCTACATAAGATGATTGTTGCAGTTTTATATAATTTTTAGTATTAATAGTTCTAATTTCTTTACTGTTATTTTTTTTTGCGTTTGAATGTTAACAAAAGGCTATATAGATTTTTATCTTCCTATAGTGTTCTGGCTTCAATTTGTTATATATATATTTAAAATAACATCAGCTCCTTTTAATGTAAATAATTACAACATTTCTGTTCAATTTGGTAAGATTTTTTTTTAAGAATCCTTAACAGGTGAACTGTGAATTTTTCAATGCTAGTCATTCCTTTGATAAGAATAAGGCTTTCTTAGTACAGTATTTTAAAGTTATGTTTTTACTGCTTCCTTTTAGTATTTTGAAGATCAGAAGATCCTTCTACTTTAGTGTACTTGAATCGTATTTTCACTTTTTAATCAAACGTTCTATCCATTTTGTTTTTAAGAAGTCCCTTTCTTTCCATTCCTTTATAGCTTGGGCTTGACTTCATGAGAATCTCTAACTGAACCATAAACTACCTTTATAAATATCATTTTTCCTTGAAAGCTATATCTTACTGCAATGACCAAAGTTTTGTCATGTGTTAGATTAAGATGTCTGCCTGAAATCAATAATGCTGAGGTAACAACATTGGTTTCTGCTAGACTCTCAATTACTTTCTCAGTTGTTTGTCATAGGAAGAATATATGATCAGTTGTTTCCCCTGCAGGCTATAAAACCAGCCTGTTCTCCTTTGATCACTTCTGCATACTTCACTTTTACTCTCCTAAGTGTAACACAGATTTTTAGAGCCTTGGACCTGTGAAGTAGCAAAATGATTCTTCTGTAGTCCATTCCAAGGGATAATACTCTCCCTGTATAAAGCATCATAAATATCCTTGGACAACAGTTGGCTCTGTTGGGTTACACTGCACAATTGCTATGGAATCTGTTCCCGAATTTGCCATGCTCTTTGAAGAAACGTCTGGGAGAAATTTACTTTGCAGTCTTTCCTTTGCACCTCGTGTTCCCCGCAGTCCTTTGCATCTTACGTTCCCTGTTGTGCTTCTCTTCTTTTGCAGGTAGTCCCTTATTCTTTGTAACTGTTTGGGTAACAAGTACAGCTGTAGAACTGATGGTCTTTTAGTCTTTTCTTTTCTTTCTTTTCTCCCCCTCCTCCCTATACCTTTGTGTTTTTTAAGATGGTTTCTGGTGCCATTTTGTGCTTGAATTTGCTGCATTTTCATCCAGAGGGGAAACACAATAATGTAGTGCTTTTTCCTGGGAGCTTTACTTTTGTTCTCTGTTCATTTCTTTTATCTAAAATACATAATGCTGTACCTGCATAAAGCCTCTGCTAGGAAAAGGGATACCTGAAACAGTGTAGACTCTTGTGAAAGTGGGAGCAGCTGTAATGGGGCAATTGAGCCAGCAGCTGTTTGTTATTTTAAGTGTTCTTCCCTAAAAAAAAGGCAAGTGTTTTTCTGGATGAGGCTTCAGAGGTAACAGGTGACTTTGACAAGGTGAATTTAAGTTTTGGTCTCATCATATCACTGAAGAGGAGCTGTCTTTGTTTGCCTCCAGTTTTTGGCATGTCTTGTGGTATAAGGACAGAAGGTAATGATGCAGAACAATGAACGCACCATTTAGATTTGAAATTTAAAAAATTATACAGGAAGTTAGGAATTAATCTAGTCACCTTTGATTTTCCATCCAGGGAGTGAGTGCAAGAGGTTAGTGGCACGAACATTTGGATTTCAAGGACATGCAGAATATTAAACATTGCTGTACCCTGGCAAAGCCCTGCTGACATATTTCACAGTACAGAGCAGCTCTGCAGTTAGAGAGCTGTTATGTTTCCTAACAGGGTATTTGTAGCATGTTGTAAACAGTAACTGTTGTAACTGAATCCTAGGCTGTGGTCCTTAAAACTCAAAGCGCTACCCAACTGGCAGAAACCTTAATGCTGTTTGCCTTTGTCTTCTGTCTAATTCATGTAGGCAACAGTGGAAAATGCCAGAGTGCTTGGGAGCTAGGCCAGGAGGAGGATAGGTATGCAGCTGGTCCCCTGTCTCGCCACTTTTGGGAACATAGGTAATTACTGTGTACCATACACCTTCCTGATGAAATGCCTTTTGGAAAATCAAAGTTGTTTGTCGGGTTCCAAGGCAGAGACAGTTTCTTTGACCAAATGGGGTTTAGTAACTCTTTCAGCCTAGCTGCTGTGTCTTTCATGGACTGTTTAGCTTTCTGATGTTTACACACTCACAGAGTTGCTGTATACCTAAAATAAGGCATGAAATGTGGACTTGGTGTTTATTGTGCAATTAGCTTGGACTTAAAAAGGGTAAGCGACGTAACGAACTGAGTGTTGTGTGTCCCGTAACAATCCTAGGAAATATGAGGCTGACCACGCCTTCCCAATTCTGTACCTTTTCCATGGGTTTCTGTGTTGGCACATCCTTAGAAGCCATAGTAGGTCTTCTGGTGCTAAAATAAACCTGCAGACCTAAATATTCACCATGCTTGAAAGCCTGGATCTAGTCTGTTGGATCAGACCTATTTCCTGTCTTAAAGCACAAAGATGACAACTGGTCTGTTCTTAATGGACAGGTGAAGTAAAGTAAGAGCAAAAAGAGAAACAATCTAGATGCTTTGAAAGAAGTTTTCTCTTTTCTTCTGAGGCCATGTGTATAAGGTGAAGGAAAAAGCTACAAGGCTATGAAGTATGCAGGTACTGGGAGAACCGCTCTCGTCACCAGAGTCTGTACCTGGAGGTTCTCTGGAGCCTTGAGAGCTCCACTCAGGGAATGCCAAGAGCTTCTGTTAGGCATTAATGCACATAAAGCTTTTGACTAAACATGTGTCGGATGTTTCTGACTCCCTGCAAAAGACTACTGCTTGCTGGTGTTGCAGGATGCTGCCATATATTGCTCTGTTTTGTTCTCTAAAGTACATCAAACTTGAGCAAAGCTGCTCCCTTGCAGTGTTTGGTAGTACTGCAGCAAGTCATCTTTCACTTCTGTTTTCCTAAGAACAACAGATTTTCAAAGCCTTGAACTGAAAGTAGCAAAATGATTCCTTAAGAATCCTTCCCTCGTCTTCCCATCTCATCCCCCTTCCTTCTAAGAATACAAAAGCTATTTAGAATATGGAGCTTGCTTCCCTTTTTGTCTATTCTAATGTAACACAGTGGGTAGTGGGGGGGGGGAATCCTGGATCTGATACAGAATGACCACAAATGAATTGTTCATGGAATTTGGTCTCTTGAGCAAAGAAAGGGCTGTTGGTTTTTGAAGCTTGCACTATGAGAACAGGTACTAAAGCAGTGAACTGTATGTGATCCTCAGATGAAACCTAATCAGAGAAGGGCCTGAAAATGAGGACTGGAGACTTGACTTGTTCATGGGAAATGCAAGAAAATTTGAGTGTATGGGACAGCAAAGGTATAACCCTGTCTCTGAGCCCAAAGACTGGGCAATTGTGACAAGTGAATTGAGTTGGGAAATTCATGTGGGACTTAATGTTATTTGCAGGTGTACTTCTAGTACCAGCTAAGAAATGATTCATTTTGTATCTTTGCTCCAACTACTGTTTGTCTCTGAAGAAGTGCTCTGTAAACCTGAATTTTAATTTTAATGGTTCTCTTTTACTATTTTCTTTATTATCATTACAATTTATTATGATTTTATTATTATTTCAATTATTAAATTGTTTTTATCTTAACATATGAGTTTTCTTATATTTTCCCTCCAGTTCTCTCTCCCATCCTGCTTGGTTAGAGGGGTGAGTGGGTGACTGTGTGGTACTTAGTTGCTGGCTGGGTTAAACTATGATAGTCAACTGGATGTACCAGGATAACAGAAGAAATTGGCCCTGGGTTTGTTTTCAAAAAGGGACTTGTGACTAAGTGGAGCATGTTGTTAAAGTTCTTATTATCTGATTAGATAGAGCAGGTTAAAACATTGGTCAGTCCTGTGAACTTTTTTGAATATCTGTCTTACAGCTTGACTTTAAAAACAGGAGGCTGATCCATGTAAATTCCTGTGAACAGGGAAGGAGAAGTATTCTCTGAGAAGGCTATGGATGACTGTATTAAGTTAAAAATCTGCTAGGGTTAACGGTTCTAATGAGTTTATTAATAGCACACACAATTTACATATATTTTATTAAATAAATATGCCATTAAGAACAGCTCTGTAAATAAACCCCCCTTCTAATAACTTCAGTGTCCCAGTGGCTTTAAATGCAGTTCCTGATTTGAAATTACAATGGCTGATTAAATTAGTAACTTTAAAAATTATTATAGTAGGTGGATTTATCCAGTCAGCTTGTTTAAAAACATATGTAATACAGGAGCTCTTTCTAGCAGGCAGATGTAAACTTTTTATTATTTGTTAAGGCCCAAACTGAGTATCTTTGGCTCCCCAGTTTTTGATGGAGTTCCTAGAAGGTGGTGAGCATACCAAGAAGCAAGCGTCCTTTTCTCTTTCAGGATGGTAACTGTGAAGCCTCTTCTCCGTACATCTCCTCACATCTCTGCTGTCTGTTTTGCATGGAATCTGTCTAATAGCTGCTGCAATTAACTCCCTCTTGTTGCTGTTTTATAGTATGGTAGGATTGGGCAGATATTTTACTGTTGTATTAAGCAGCAAGGTCACTTTTTTGTCCTATCTTTATTAAAAAGAATCTTATTTAAGGGTAGAACTGTTGTGTTGCCTGTTTGCGTCTTCCCCAGCACTGATTTGCATAGAGGCATGAAGTGAAACTCCTCCCTTCCTGCCATCTCCTCTAAGATTTATAGTCACAGTACTTTTCCTCCATGCTGCATGGCCGGGTGGAGCAACTTCTTCCTCCATTATTTAAAACACCATTGAACTTAAAGAACATGGCTCCAGGTTTGGGATACCCCACCACACATTTTAGTGCTTCAGTAGGCAGCGAGTAAGCAGGGTATTTGTCAGAGGAAGTTAAGAGATTTCATATGAGCTCGTGGTTCTGTGGTGTCTCAATCTTATGCGTTCAGTGTTCCTACATGCTGGCCAGCCCTCCTCTTAAATCCTGTCAGCACAAAGCCTCCTTGCTGCTGTTGATAACTGTCTTTTTTGTTGTCGTTGTTATTTGTTTGTTTAATTTGAATGTCCTCAGCTCCCTGGCGTTTCTTAGCAAGAGATAAATATTAAGGGGATTATATTTTCTTGACAAATTTCTGATGGAAAAACATGATGTGGGAATAGTGCCAAAAAAGCAGAACTTTCAGAAAATCAGTTACTTTTGCTGACCTCTGTTATTTCCTTCTCTGGAGCTGCATTTGCTGTCCTTGAGGAGGTCAGAGAAGAGAAAGGATGCCCATTTCACATCTGCTGCACTGTCAAGCAACCAAATGTACCTTTTGGCTAGTGGCTGGCATTTTGGCAGTGCAAAGCTTCCAACTCCCACCCTTCTACAATCAGATGGGATGAATAACAGAGCTGTGCTATATTGCTTGTTGGCATACAGGTTAAGTACATGGGATGCATATGAGTTGGTTCATCTGAAGTTATCCTTTCAGATCACTGCCCAGTTTTCTAGCATAATCTTCTTGGAAAAGAGCTTGACACGTGCTTTTCCTTTTCTCTTGGCATGTGGATATTTTGTGAATTTTTTCTTTTTTATTTTTTTTTTTTTTAGTAATTTGCTGGTGTGCAGTAGTCATCCTAAGCAGCAGCACTAATATCTGAAAATGAATGGGCATATTGCAGTCTGGAGGATATGTCATGCCCTTCTGGTGTGGATTCTGAGTGACACAAGCTGTGGAGAAGTGTGTGTAGTGGGCATGCTATAAATTAAAACATTGTCTTTGCTACAGGCAGGGATAAGAAGAGGGATACTCCAGTTTCCCTCTCTTGTCCTTTGTAGGCATCTGAGAATGGAATAAGCCAGTCATAAAAACCAGGGCCAGGTCAGGATAGATAAGTACCTTCACCTGTTGTAAAATTCAAAGCAGCATTTAAATCCCTGCCTCTCCTAATACTCCTCTAGAGAATGAAGCTATCACTTGTAATTGCTTGCTTGAAAGTGTATTGGAACAGCTGAACTTCCCTGGATTAGGATAGCTTTATGTTGTATTTCTGCCCTTTTCTGGACTCAAAAAAAAGCCTCAAACACCAATTCATGTTTTCAGTCTTTATGGTGTGTTGGTTATAGGCAGCTAAACTCTCTGAAAAACAGGAGGGGGGAGTAGAAACAGTCAATGAAAACACCTGTTCATGTAATAGCCTTTCTGTCCTCTGTGTTTGGTTTGTCCCCCTCATTGCACCTGGTTTGAAATTAGGAGCACTTCTGGGGGCAGTAGCAGTTTCTTTTCATGCATGTGTGCTACCTTTGGCATTATGTAGTTCTCTGGTTGGAGCCATTAGTTACCACAGTAGTATGAACACATATGCTTGGAAGGCAGGGCAAATGCATCCTTCAAAGCAGAGGGCTGTGAAGCTGTGGGATTTCAGCAGTGTCTTGGAATATAGGAGCAAGTAGTTGATACTCATAGAATAGCCAAAAGGCTTATAGCTTCCCTCAGTTCTTCCTTTGTCTCCACCATGGATCATCTGTAAGTGGAAATTAAGCCCCATCAGGAGGAAAACAAACAAGCACAAAAAGTCCCACTACAACCTGGGGCTCACGATCTTGTGTAGAGCTTTCTGCTGAAGGCTTAGGAGAAGTGAAGTTCAGGAGAGAGACAACAGCTGCTGGATTGTCTGGTCTGGATGTGTGCTGCGGGTCCGGTGTTTGTGTCTTCACCTATACTGCACCATTGTGTACAGATAATGGAGCCAGTTCAGGGCCTGGGAGCAGCTTAGGAGCATTAATGTGAAAGTCTGAATTACCATTTTGACAACTGCAGTTTCAAAGCTTGCCTGTTGGATTTCCTCCTTTAAAGGCTCCTTTTGGGCTGCTGGAACTCTTGCACTCGAATGGCCTCTTATTTCCTGGTCTGGTGCTGTTCTATGTTAGAGAAAAGGAGACACAAATCCTGGTTTTCCTTTTGTGACCTTATTCATGCTATGTGGTCACTGAATTAATTGGTTGTAGAAACAGAAATATTAATTCTCTTGCCTGAGTCCTATATTGAGACTTCACTCTGAGCCAGAGCCTTAGTATGTGTAAGTACCGTATCTGCAACAGTGCTGATCAAGGCCTTCTGTAATACCAGTAACAGCAGAGACTACAGAGTTTCAGTCTTCAATTTTTATCCTCAATTCCTTTTTTTACCAAGGGCTAGATCAGCTGTGGCAGCTGTTGCTTTGGCTGCAGGCTTTTCCATTTCATACTGAAGGCTGACGTGCATGTGGTGAAGTTGCTCATCTGTTGAGGGGTGGGTGGGTGAGAGGACAGGGCGATTTCTCAGTAAATGGTGATGTGCATGTGGGACTGACAGCTTTGATGTGTTTCCCTGAAGGGTAGAGTGCTGCCATGGAGGATGAAAGCCTGGTTTCTTTGGCATTTGACTGAGAGCAGTGCAGCTCAAGGGTATGCAAAAGAACAAGAGGAAAGAGCAGAGAGGCATTCTCTGTGGACTGTTGTCTTGTTCCTAAAGCAGCTGGAATGTGAAGGCAGTGTGTAAATGTAATAGCCTGCATATTTCATATTGGTGGGGACTGTAAAAAGGTGCCCTTGGTACAGAGCAGGGATCCAGTCTGAGAGAGTATTCACAGCACCTTCTGACTGCAGATAACCATTTTGTCTCCTGTCGTGGCAGTCTGGAGCCTCCCTGTAACTCCCCTCCGAAAGCTGCATTCAGGTTGTGACTGATGAGATCTTGAGGATTGTCAAGTGAGCACTTGGATGCAGAAACCTCGGATGCTGTACGAGGTGGGGTGGTGCTGTAGTAGGTGAATTATTTTTTTAAATGGTGGGGTTCAAGGTGCCTCAGCCCAGTGCTGTGGCCATTAACAAGTGGTAGGACTTCTTATCACTGTGCAGTTGGGGTCATCTCCAGTACCTGGCTATTTTCCAGCTGTAAACTGTTTCCTTAATTTCACCCATCTTTGCAGTTTCCTTTGGACTAGCTGCAGTGCAGAGATAAATTCTTGTTGTTAAATCTCTTCAGTGTTTTGCTTCAGAGGAGGCTGTGTTGCAGCGGTGAAGGCAATAGTTCTTGTGCTTGGTTTGTCTGTCAGTTCAAAGCTGCGAAGGTCTTTGTTTGTCTGTGATATGTCATGGCGCTCCATGATAGGCATGCTGTCACCCTCGACAGAGATGCTAACTTTACAGTGTGAATTATTTTTACTGTCTGCCCACACAGCCAGGCTGGGCAGGTAATGTAAGATTACACTGGTTTTGACAGTTCCTCTTTATTTTTTTTTTTTTGTATTCTGTCACCTTCCTTGATCTGAAGCATCAGTTATGGTCTGATTGTGTTAGCACCTCTGGATCAATTAGCTGCCCTCCCATGTCTACTCAGGGACTGTATACTGAGCTGTGAAATCTGGGGCTAAAACACTGCTGCCTCCTTGGTGTTATTTTTCTACATCCTTTCAAAGTTAACTAATAATCCACTTTTTTCCATCATATCCCAGCTATTTGCTTTTCATCAACTTATGATGATACCCTTTGATAGAACAAGGGGTAACGGCACCAAGCTGTGCCAAGGGAGATTCAGGTTAGAGATAAGGAGGAAGTTCTTTACTGAGAGGGTTGTCAGAGGCTGGAACAGGCTGCCCAGGGAGGTGGTGGAGTCACCATCCCTGGATGTATTTAAAGAGCGGGTAGACGAGGTACTTAGGGATATGGTTTAGGGGGTAGACAGGAACGGTTGGACGTGATGATCTCAGAGGTGTTTTCCAACCGAGCGATTCTGTGATTCTGTGATTCTGTCTAAAATCAGATGGCGCTTCAGCAGCTAAGCCATTTCCTGGCTTTTTGGAAAGAGGAAATGTTGATGCAAGTAACGGTCAGGATTGCTTTTGGAGATGGAAGCAGCTTGTGTGGAGTTGTGACTGCTTCTGCTCCATTTCTGGTGTGTTTTTCCTTTCTTTTATATGGTTCTGTGATTCTCCTTCCTTGAGTCTCAGACAAGGTACAACCTAAAATATGTAGAAAAACTGACTCTACTTTGTATTCAGTATCAGTGAAGATGAGAGTCCTGGGTATGCTTTTTTTTTTCCTGTGGGAAAGATTAGAAATGAAGCTACTATAACCCAACAGCTTGTTCTGAAACATCTGGCATATCTTTTAATGTGGTCCTACTTAACAAACTTCAAGGAACATTGTGGTTCATAGCCAGTATAATCAGTGCTTAAGGGAGGACCTGTATGCAGAGTCTCAGCAAGAGTTATACGGCTAACTTTGGTCAATGTTGAGTGCTTTGGAAATCTCACCTCGGTAACTGCACTCTCGGGTGGCTGGTGAAGCAGATCTAATATTGGTCACTGCAGACTAAACTATCATGTGTTTAATACTGATCTACATGCACCTGCAGAACCAATAGCTCAGGCCTTTTCTGGCAAAGCATTTGGGAGCAGGGAGTGGGAAGATGGATGCAACACAGAGGCTATGGCTGATTTACTGAGTTACGTGCATGCTAGGAATTTGTAAAGTGCAAAACACAATGTGTACATTACTGGATGAGAAGCTAGCCTGAATATGGGGGGGAAGTCACCAGTATGTAGTCATTTAAGAATTATATATGTAAATCAGTATGCTACCTATCAGCCAAATGCTATTTTATCATTGTATAAGGAGTAAGACTACAAGTCATTTGGCTTTAAACTTGAAAATGATATTCATCCTAGTTATATTGAATTGTTACTTGTGAAGTGCTAACACATTGCAAAGACTGACGGCCAACTGAAGCAAATACTAACACTTTGACAGAAATGTATAGAAGCTTAAATGAACTAAGGGAGGCATACTGTCATCCTGTGGACCCTGTAGGGGGTGTGGAGAGGCACCAGGTGTGGAGGCAAGTAAAGATCTGAAGTATTCTACTATGATATCAAATCACATAAAGTAATAAGTGTCCTTAAGGATATCGTGGGGAATTTAAGGCAAAGGTAGGAACATGTAGTTGTGCTTCTTTGGTTTACATTCTAAAATCATCTGTCCTGTCAAAAAGAAAAGGTTTGTGCTTGTGTGACTTCTCTTCAGGGTTTGATTCTGTATCAATTATTCTTGGTGAGTCTTGCAAGCCATAACAGAGATCTTCTTTTTAGTGCCACAGGAATACAAGTCACTACTAACATCTTGACTCCAGGATTTCTAATCCTTCTAGAGATAGGATAGCTAATTTGTATTTAAATTGTGTTAAATATAAAACCCAGAGAGGAATAAAGATTTCTGGAAGTGGAACAAGCTACTGCAGTACCTCTTTCTCCTAGCAAGAAGCACTGGAATGATGGTACTCTTTTTATACTGTCCTCATGTCCTCAAGAAATAAAACTTGGTAAAATTCCTAGTGCAAGACAACTGTCTTTGGGCAACTGTTGTTATCCCAGCTTGGAGTAAAGATGTTCAGGAAGCAGAGATGACTTAGTAACAAGCCAGAAAGTCTCCTGAAGCTTCCTTGGGTTTTATTCACAATGCAGTTATAACCCTTCTCTTGTAGGAAACTAACAGACATGCTTATTGCAGTGTGTGACAGGGTTTACAAGCTGTAACATAGCACCTGCCTCCTTAGCTGCTTAAAGCTTTCCATAGATTTATGTCTCGCTCGTACATAGCTTGAGCCAGGCCTTTCTCTTCTTCTGAACCTTGGGTAAAGGGTGGATGAGCTAGCAAGAAGAAAGTAGATGTTCTTTAAATAAGAAAGCAACAGCCAGGCAAATACCAGCTGTAGGAAGCATGCTTAACCCCTGCCAGCAGTATTGCAGTCTCTAATTGAGAAGCAGCTAGTCTGCAGCCAAGCTGGCTCTGGAGGAAAGATGAAAGTGTTTGATCTCAGCTGTGTTGCCACCTGTATCTCGCCAGGGAAGTTAAATGCGCTGAAAGAGCTCCGCCTACCATTGATTTTATTTCTCCAAATGAAGAATGTGTTGAAAAATGGCTGATGAAATGAGGTAGCAGTGGGTAAATGGGCACCCTACCATAATATTTTTTTTTTTTTGTCTGGAGCCAGTAACCCTGGCACCATTAAAAGAGATGCTGCTTTGCTGTAATGGCAATGCTATGAAAGTGAGTGGTGGGCCAGTTCCTGCCACTTGAGGTAATGTGATGAAAATCAGAGATATAATAAAATCATTTAGAACCAGGAGAAAAATACATTGCTTTAAGAGCTTCAGGACTTGCTATTATATTCCTTCTCTCCCCCATGCCAGTGCTCATTTCCAAGAGACCTCCTTAGATAAAATGGCTTAGAATGGGAAATACGGTTTATTGCACTGGCACAGTAGAGCAGGAAGAAGCCCCGTATGTACAGACAACTGTGAAAAGAGGATGTGTAGTGCCTCCAAGCTTTAGAAAGTAGCTTGAAAAAGCATCAAAATGCCAAAAGAGAGAGGCACAAGAGCATGCTGCTTAGTCTGTATCTCAGAGACAGTCTCCCAGTGTGTCATTTAAGCAAGCTTTTGTGTCCTGGTGTGCCAGTTATCCATTGCTTAGGGTCTTGGTAATGCCCTGCACTAGATCTGTTCTCATTGAAGCTGCAGTGCCGTGGTTCAGAGAGTGATCAAGTGGAGCCTGCTTTAATGGAGAAATTCGGCTTTATTGAAGATTGCTGCTCTTGAGTTGATTCCCTGAGGTCTTTGACTGCAAATACAGAATAGAGTTACCTGATCCATGAAAGAGGGTTGAAAAGAAAACTGAAGAGACAGAAGCCTAGCTAACCTAGCATGTTGAAGTTAAGAGCTCAAAGTAATGAATGAGTGGCATTGAATTAAATTTGGTTAATCAGATTGGGCTGTTCTATGGGATATTAAAATCTACAAGAATCAATAACCTCAGAACAGTTGCGTATCAGCTTAGATGAAGAATGATGACTGACTGGTTCGTGTAGTCTTTCATTGTCTATGCTAGTTGACACCAAGATAAAAGGAAGTAAACAGAATACATGTCTATATATAGGTATATATCTAAATAATATATCTAAATCCTTAAATGTAAAGTGAGACATACCTGACAAAACCTCAGTCGCGTCCCAGCTATGTGAAGTGGCCCAGCAGTGTGTCCACAGAAGATAGCATGCACAGATGGTTAAAGTGTCTTCTCTGGGTGAGTTGGAAGGACTGGGAAAAGGCTGGTTAAAGGCATTATGGCCGAACAGTGCTATGCCAGAAAAGGAGCTTCTTGTTTACATGTAGTTCTCCATTAAAAATGTAATTTTGAAATACCATACCATTCAGCGGAAAGCCCTGGGGGGTGGTGGGGCTGGGGGAGTGTTAAGGGGAAGAAGGGTGTAGTGAGGCCAAGACAACTCTAAAATGACTATGAGAAGCAGTAAAAGTGCAATACTAAACAAGACCTTTCTTATAACTTGTATCTTGCAGTATTATTCATTTTGCTAGTATTTGGATTCTGTAGAGATCACTTTCTTTGTCATTCCAGGCATCTTAGATTGTTATTTCTGAAGTGAACTGCAGGTATTAAGCATCCAGCTCTTCTGGATTTAATTCCTTTGGACCTTTCAGAAATCCCAGACTAGGCCTTTAGTTGGCTTCTGCTCTTTCCTCGCAGGCAAATCTTAAAGATATTTGAGTTATTTTTGTGACATGGACCCAGAGAGGTTAAGTACAAAAGTTAGTAATTACTATTATTTTGCCTGAATATTCCGAAGTGACTTTAATTTTTACCGTAGTTTCAGTTCAGATCGAATTGGTTTGAATGGAGTGATGAACGATGTCTTGGCTAGTACAGGCAACTTGCTGTGCACAATAGTGCTTTGTTTTGCACATCTATCAAAGAAATAACTGGGGTGTTGGAAATGACACATGGATTTCTCTCTGGCAATAAAGTACCTGACTGGCTGTGTTATATTACAGTGATGGTTGCAGTATAACAACCTTGATAGATAAAGCAGTAGCTAACCTTTGGGCTGGGACGTTTAGGTCACCAGTTTAAAATTGGAGGCCATCCATATCGGCTTACATTTCTATCCTTGTCATCTAACACTCAGCTTTTGTTGTTCTGTGTGCCTGAATTTCCACATACTACAGAAGTTGTGTTGCCTATTTACTGTACAGATGGCATAGTATTTTCTCTGATTTGCCACATTTGCTTTGTACTTTTACTTGCACTCATCCTTTTCTCAGAGAGTCCATATTTAACATTCTTAACTGCAGTGCAGATCAAATTCATCTCTGTGGAGATGAACACTTGAACTTGATGGTGAGTGAATGATTGACAAGGTGCAAGTATTTTTGTGTCAAGGCTGTGACATGTCATTTGTTGAAAAAGCTATTCAGCTGAATGCTGTACTCATCTGAAAGCTGAGAGAGTGAAGAATATGCCAGATTCTCAAAAGGATGCTGCCTGATGTCTAGTGGCACCATTAGTGACATTTTGATGCTAATGAAGAAGGAAGCACTTTCTGCTCTGGAAATTATGCTTTTTAAGGTTAGAAGAGGATGCGTTATGAAGTCTATGCTACACTGTTGCAATCTATGTAAACGTCCAGTTTTGCTGCAGATAATGAAGTTACGGTTTGTGGAATGCTGTGGTCTATAGAGTTTGCTGATCACATGGTGTTGAAAACTGCATGAAAGACAGCTGAAACAGTTTAAATACCTTTCTGCTAGTGCTTCATGGTGCAAGCAATTGCTCAAGGTGCCACAAGGATGTTAGAGGTTTGTTAACCTCCCCAACATCTTCCCTTTCTCCCATTATGTCTCTATTAAATTGTGTTCTGCAATGTGAAGGAAGTCTTAAGTATTGCAGAGATAGCTTGACCGGAGTTAATGCTATATTCCCTAGTGTGAAAACCTAAAATGTTGCCAATATTGGGTGAAACTACTCAAGTCTCAGAAGCACTACTGTTAATTAGCAGCTGTTTCCGTGTTTTGTGATCATATAGGCTGCAAATGAGCAGATTCTGTTTTAAGAGCTGTGTCAACATGAACTTACTAATCTGATTTTACTTCTGAATGAATCAGCTCTGTCAATTGACACTTCACCACAATGTTGCTTTAGTGAATTGGTAGAAGTGGGAGATGAAAAATACTTCCTATTTTATGATTTGTAGTTTTTTCCTCTAAGCCTAATATAGGTTTAAGTATTTTTTAATGAGTCTTGCCTAGGTTTTCTGCATGAATGACCACAGAAGTCCTAAGCTAATTCCGTTTAAGAAAATATAAAAATTGTGATGTGTTTTAAATAATTCTGCAAGGAACAGTGTTGTGTCATCTTGTGATAATAAAAAGATTTTTTTTTCTTCTGATACCTAATAGACTTTCTGAAATATGAATGAATTTTCTTTGGGTAGAAAAGAGGTGGAAAGGTCCTCTGGAGATCAATCTATCTTGGGAGTAGAAGTCTGCTACCTTGTGTCTCTGGCTGTAGATTTCATCATACTCATTTCTTACGGATACTGATGAGTTGCTGCATCTCTCCCTCTTTGATATTTGAGAGCCACAAGTGGTCTGACAATAGCAACGCTGCCTGAAAGATCAGAGTGCTGAGCATGCACAGCCATGGCTATTGTTGTTCCATTTGATGAATGCACCATATGCTGGTTGCTTTGCTTTGAGTTTTTCTCGGAACAAAATTCATTAAAATCTTTTCACTGCTCTTTTCCTGAGACAAGGCTGGGGAGGGAGGTAGAGGAGCACCCTCCCACTATAATGTCTCCATGAAATTGCTGCCACAGATGCTGTCTTGGCTGCTGGTAACAGTGTCAGAAATGGCAGCAGCCTTCTGCAAAAGCAGTTTAAAAATAGACCTGTTCGGTTATGCTTGTTCCCTTAAAGGGACATTGTCAGTTTGATTTAGTCCCAATGTTTTAACTTGGTTGCTGTCAGCTATGCCATCTCTTCTGACTTGCCAGCCAATTTGGCCAGCTCTGCAATGGGTTTGATATTGTTTTACATACAGGCAAATATGCTGTGAACATTGTGCAACAAAGTTTTACTAAACCCAGTAAATTGATGGTACTTTTCTTCTTTTTATTTTATTTTTATTTTTCCCCTGAATCTGTTACCATAAAACTGAGACATAACTACCATTTCCTTGCCAGTATTGTCACCCTTGCAGTTGAAGTCCTTGTGCTGCCAGGTTACTGGCATTAAGTACAGTTATCCTTGTACTTTCAAAATACACCTCAGTTCTGTTCTTCACTATACTGCCTTACTGTATAGATCCTGCTGTTTGAGTCAGAAATCTCATTCCTCCCTTTCTCCTCTTCCTACCAAAATTAATTTGGGCAATGTAGTGGAGTATTGGAGATGGGGGCTGTGTGTTTCCAATCTATCTTCTATACCCTTAAAGCCTGAGGTTGCTTTTAAGGGTGAGAGTAGCTCTTTAAAATTGTGAGGTTTCTTGGGTTTTTGCCTTTTGTGACTTCCCCTCTTCAGAACAACACATCACACTGCTTGTATCAAAGTAACAAACTTGACCTGCAGCACCTCTGCCAACAAGACTTTTGTTGTCTAACATTCTTGTCAGAGCCAAACATCATGGCTCTGTCCAATGATGTCACCACACGTATTATAGCCCTGGGGAGCAGAGCAGCTACAGTTGCATGACTGCAATGAGTGGTAAAGGGATCCAGGTTTCAGCTCTGAATGTTCCCCATTTCATTTTCTCACTGCCCTTAATATTTCTTCCCCTCTGTGCAATGGTATGGAGCTTGACAGCACTGAGCAAAGGCTGTGAAAGCTGACTGAAGCGGGCTGAGAGCAAATTGTTGAAATACGATTTCGTGCAATTACGTGTGGCTTTGCAGCAGTGCTGTCAATTTAATTTCTTCCTCCTCTGCCATCTTCTCCATGTTAACTGCTTCTTTCTCCTCTGGTGCCTTATTGCCCTTCTGCAATGCCTCTGCTACTCTTTGACATGTCTCCATCTCTTACATCAACTATCACTTCCATCTAGGCCCTCTAGCCTCTTCTTAGCCTGGTTTCCACTTGTCTAATCTTTTTTTCATTAAGAGTTACATTTTGCTGACATCTCTCAGCTTCCCTGTCTCCTGACTTGGAGAGTTCAGCATTGATTTCAATTAGGGTCCATGCCTGTAAGGCTTGAGCAAATGGATGTCTCCTTTCATGGTAATGAGTTGTTACCACCTTCCCAAATGTGCTCACTTGTGCTCAGATCTCACAGTTGCTCTGAGTTGCAGTCTCTGATCAAACTACACAGAGCAGGACAGCGTTCAGTGTCCTTTCCCTGCTTCTGTTGGATGGGCAGGTATGAAGCAGCTGCAGAGTGCTTCCCTCTACAAGGAGTCTTGAGAGGATATTGTGGTAATTTAAGTGCCTGAAAGTGTGCTGGATTGAGGCACCTTCTATCTAGCATTTTTACTTGACTCTTTTCAGTGTTTGCTTTTGGCTTAGCTGTGCTTTAGCGAGATGCTTGGTGCACATCCTGTGCCAGGTAAGTAGGTGCTGGAGCCAACTTGCCCCATGTCTCCATAAGCAGTTTTTAAAATGATGGTGATCCATCTCTGTGACACTGATGTTCATTCCTGGATCTGTGGGGAGGTTCCAGAAGCCTGGAAGAAATTGAATGTTGTGCCAATGTATAAAAAGGGTAAACAAGACAAACCTTGTAATTATAGCCCTATCAACTTGACGTTGATCCTGGGCAAAATTATGAAATAGCTAATAAAGGGATGTGAGTAGCAAAGAGTTAACTGACATTAATTATATTACTCTTTTTAAGATGGGTTTATGGAAAATGGATCCTGTCAGACTAACTTGATATCTCTTTTTTAATAACTTTAGTTGATTAAAGAAAATACTCTAGACATCTCTAAAGCAGTTGAATCCCTACCACAGGACATTTTGGGAAAAAAGTGATACAGAATTAGCATGGCACACACTAATGACACTACCAACTGTTCAGCTGTGACAGGTCTCTAAATGTGGTGGTTAACAAGGAATCATTGCTGAGCAGGTGCGTTTCTACAAAGGTCCTGCACTACTTGGTTCCTAGCTCTATGTTGTTTAATACTTTTTCTTCAATAAGTGAATGTAGAAGAAAATCCCAGATCTTAAAGTCTGCAGATATGCTCCCCCCCCCATTCTTGTGTCAACAACAAAGACTGTGTTCTGTGATGCCAGATTTCCAAGTCAGTGGTACCATGTAAGAGAATATAAGCAAGCAAATGTGGAGCCTCCTAATAGGGCCAAAAGTTAAATTTGTCATCTAGGAGCTAAAGAGATCATGCTTAGAGTGGGACACCATTTAGGGACAGAGAGGACTCCAAGACAGATTGGGGGCACCTGCTGAATAGCTAGTTCCCAAGTTACCACATGGATTAGTGAGGTCTCTGGATGCAAACACAGGGGATTGTTAAGTGAGAGTCAGGAGGTAGTGCCTTTGTCACTGGGGCAGTTGCTTTTGTGATGGTATGCCCAGGTCTCATTTCAACAGTGCTAGAAGGATGATGATAAATTTGAGGAGGATCAGAGCCAATCTGTCAGAATGATTAAAAGGTCTGAAAAACGTGTCATTCAGTGACATGCTCTGAGAGCACAATCTGTTTTAGCTTATTGAGCAGAGGTTTAAAGGTGGCTTGACCAATCTATAAGTACCTATATAAGGACCAGAAATGTTCTTCCATTTAGCTGACAAGTGCATTATGATTGCTGCTGGTTGCAAGTTGCAGTTTGACAAATTTAGGCTAGAAGAACGGGCTGTGTTTGAAAAGAATGAGGGTAATTAACCATTGGAGTGTTTTACCAAGGGTTGTCGTGGATTCTTCTTTCCTGGCAGCTTCACCCTCTCTTGACAGTGTGCTCCAGCTGAAGCAGGGAGTTAATTTAGGGAATGGTGTGATCTGAGTTTTATAGGAGGTCAGAGAGGATGATTGGTTTGGTGTCTTCTAGCTGTAGGATCTCTGAATGCATTACAGCAGTTTTTGGCAGTGCTGGGTATTTTGTCCTGTCCAGGATCATTCCCATGCTTTAATATTTCAGGCAGAGAATCTCTCTTGTTTTAACTTGTGTAAAATGGATGCAATTTAAGAAAATTAGACATTAGTTCACATAATGAATAACCTTGATTTTATCAATTTGCAGCTCTATTTTCTGCGATTTGACAAGTTTAAATGGCATTCAAGTAGCTTTTCATGTAAGATGTCACTCTGTTTCCTTACTAATGCCTGAGCAAGTACCTTGCCAATTGTCAGATCGTTAATTCTCTATTATTAAGTACTCAGGTGCTTCTTCATTGAAAGGACTGTCAGTTGCCATGCGGAATCGTTTAGATTAAGAAGCTGGCCTGTCAGAGGCTCCTCTGCTTCTCCAGACTAGGATCTGACAGAATGAGAGTCTTCTTTCCGGAAGTTTCACTTTTTAATATTCCCTCCCCTTCAGAAAAAAATCTACAAGCAAACTCTAGAAAGGAATCCACATCCCACTTCAGTGTGCAACATATACAGATGCATGTGTGCGCACAAATCCTTCCTGCTTCATTTAATAGTAATTCAGAGGGAGGAAACTGCTTGTGTCTCAGTTCAGATTTTGTTGTTGTTCTGATTATGGTGTTAGTTGTGAGCTTCAGAACTTAGCAGGGCTCAGTTGCTTGTCTGACTTTCTGTTGGCTGCTCTAAGACTTGGGAGATCTGACAACATCTGTTCAGGATTCTGGTGTGACCATAAACTCTTTTGTGTCTCAGTTTCCTGTACTTGGGAATGTGAATATTACTACTTGTTTTCCCTTAACCTTTTGTTTCTCTTGTCTTGATAATTTTAAGGACTATGTGGCAGGGAAGGTTTTCTTGGCTTTTCCTGAGGGCCTAGCACAGAAGGACTGAAGAAACTTATCCTCTCCATTTCCCAGCTCACGGAGCATCTTGTAATTTGCTAATTCGCATTTGGGGTCTGGGTATTTTTAGAGCTGTATGGAGGCCAGGCTGTGTGAGAGTGTTTGTGTAATATACAGGTAACTTTAAAGAGCTTTCTGGAGCCCGAGTCCCTTGTGAAATCCCTTCCCTCCCTATCAGCACAGATTTGACTTTGCCTATGCTGTGGTTGGGTAACAACTGGCTGGATGGCATTAGATCAATGGATACTGTGGATGCACAGTAAAATGCAGTTGTTTACAATACTTTTCTAGCTATCTGCACCTTCGTTATGATTTTTTGATTAGCTGCTACATAGGGTCTGTGTTTCTGGAATAACTGAATGGTAGCCTAGACAACGGGAAGTATTTTTGGAGGAGGAGGCTCCTCTGAGTAGTTGTAGAGTGGTACTAGAGGAACACAACCACTGCTGGCACAAGTGGAGCTGTATCTCATTGCTTGGCTCTCGTGAAGCCTTATTCTGAAATAGACAGGTGTTAAGCTCGGCCATACCTACCTCTGTGATACAACCCCACTGAAGTTTCTGTGGTCAAGAGATGATCGGATCTGAACACCTTTCACTTCTAACTCTGGATTTATAACATTTCTCTTGGTAAGAGCTGCATGCCTCCAGTCTGAAGTGACATGTATCCCTTAGCAGCTAAAAGAAACTGAGGCCTTTTAATTTCTTCACTGTTAGTTTCCCCACTGTCATCTGGGAGTACATTCCTTGTGCTCTGTTTGGTTCCATTTTTTGCCATTATCAAGACTGTTGCTGTAAAGTGGGGACCCCCTGTCTGAATATGAAAGGAGGAGGTAGGTGGGGAATCTATTGTTAATTGTGCACTGCAGTGTCATTCAGCTGCTCTCATAATATCTAATTAAACGTGGTTATACTCTGTTGTGTCTCAAACTCTTTATTGGGAAGCTAATTAGATAAAAGCAAGTCATAGCTTTGAATCCTTGACTGTGTCTGGCTTCATGGTTTCTTCTGTTAGCAAAACTTCAAAAATACTATAATTAAGACAGTTGTATGTAAACACTGTCTCCTGTGGCTCACAGGAGGCTCCCATGCTTCTTTCTCCAGAATAGTTGAATAAGAGTTTGAATTTTTCTTGCTTGACTAACTCCCGATTTTAGCCTAAATGTGTAGGACTCAATACAGAAGCTAAGCTCCCTGCATTGTTATTTACCTGTATTTAAATGTTGTATGGGGTGAGTGTAAGGATACAGGAAACTACAGGCCAGTTAGCCTCACCTCCATCCCTGGAAAGGTGATGGAACAGCTTGTTCTGGATGTCGTCTCTAAGCATCTGGGTTGTCAGGAGTGGTCAACTTGGATTCACCAAGGGTAAATCATGCTTGTGCAATGTGATAGCCTTCTATGATGGCATGACTGGCTGGGTGGATGAGGGGAGAGCAGTGGATGTTGTCTACCTTGACTTCAGCAAATCTTCTGACACTGTCTCCTGTAACAGCCTCATAGGTAAGCTTAGGAAGCGTGGGTTAGATGAGTGGACAGTGAGATGGATTGAGAACTGGTTGAATGGCAGAGCTTGGAGGGTTGTGATCAGTGGTACAAAGTCTAGTCAGAGGCCTGTGGCTGCCAGTGTTCCCCAGGGGTTGGTGCTGTGTCCAGTCTTGTTCACTATATTCATCAGTGACCTGGATGAAGGGACACAGTGTACCCACAGCAAGTTTGCCCATGATACAAAACTGGGAGGAGTGACTGATACTCCAGAAGGCTGTGCTGCCATTCAGCATGACCTGGACAGGCTGGAGAGTTGGATGGAGAGGAACCTAATGAAGTTCAACAAAGGCAAGTGTAGGGCTCTGCACCTGTGGAGGAACTACCCCATGCATCAGTACAGGCTAGGAGATGACCTGCTGGAAAGCAACTCTGTGGAGAAGGACCTAGGAGTCCTGGTGGACAGCAGGCTGACCATGAGCCAGCACTGTGCCCTTGTGGCCAAGAAGACCAATGGCATCCTGGGGTGCGTTAAGAAGAGTGTGGTCAGCAGGTTGAGGGAGGCATCAGAGAATGTGGCCAGACTCTCTTCAGTGGTGCCCAGCAACAGGACAAGGGACAACAGGCAGAAACTAGAACAAGGCAAGTTCCATCTGAACATGAGGGAAAAAAAAAATCTTTATTTTGAGAGTGACAGAGCACTAGAATAGGCTGCCCAGAGAGGTTGCAGAGTCTTTCTCTGAAATCATTCAACACCCACCTGAATGCGATCCTGTGCAACCTGCTGTAGACAAACCTGCTTATCAGGAGGGTTGGACTAGATGATGTCCAGAGGTCTCCTTCCTACCTATACCATTCTGTGAAGTCTGTTCCTCAGTCCTACTAGGAGAGCATTTAACAGACCTGTCATGCCAACATCAATTGCAGTTATTTTTTTTTATATAGAAAGCATGTAAGCATATGCTGCAAGCTTCAGTCTTTGAAAATATGTTGGCTAATATTGAGTACCAAAGATAAACTTGACCTTTGAAGTTTGATCCATCAGTTTATCTGATTTGCTGGGGAAAGACAGACAAAGAAAAATGGCTTGAACAGTTACATAATGCAGGGAGTCTTGTGAGATTACAGAGAAGTTGGCAGGAGAATAATAAAAGTGGAGAAAACAAGTAATGATTTATTTTCTTTCTTCCAAAGTAAAGTGAACTGATTGCAAAGCCTGGATGAAATTGCTCTCAACTTTGGGAAGTCTGGATCTGAATGTAATGATTATGTCTTAATCCTATCTATGATAAGGTTGCTTTCAGTCCAGTGATTTGATCTGTGGTGCTGATCTGTGTTCTCTCTGGTAGGCAATGTGAATGTCATCAGTAAGCAGCAGATAGCCAGGATAGCTGCTAGAATTTTGTAATGTGGCCTATTGCTTCTAAGCACCTTTGTGTTGGAGGCTGCTGTCATTCAAACTGTAGTTTGATAACAACTTAAAAAAGAAAAGTGCTGTGCTGCCATGAAACTTTTTTTCTTGTTGTTCCCCTCAAATAAAAAAATAATCTTTCAGATAGAAAGCAGAGTTTTGGAGAAAAATTTATACAGATAACATATTTTCAATTTCTTACTTTGGCAGCATGAAATGCTGGTTTATGAGTTTGAATGAGGTAGTTTAAGGGGGTGTGTCTAATGATGTAGTATTTCTGGTTTTGCTCTTGATGCAGTGTTCAGGAAACTATTATCTCATGTCAGGGCTTTTGCTGAAAAGAATTTGTAGATTTCAAGTGTGAAAAATGTTTTTGAAGTATTGCTTCTTGATTTACTTAACTCATTTAAAAATAAATGAATTACAAAAAATGAAGATTTGTTCTTCCTAGGAATTCTGCCGGGCATCACTACTTGATACCAGCAAATAATTGATTATAAAAAAAAATAAGGCGAAGAAACCCTTAAGTATGCTAGGCATGAAAAAAACTGTCATACGTACTAAAACCTATATAAATTCAAAATGCTCCTGGGTGAAATGGACATTTAATGGTTACATGAATCTTAAGGTATGTTGCTCTTTTCCACATAGGACCATGCTTGATTTTGAAATTAATTAATGTGTGATCTAGGTTTCAAACTTGCAATTCCTGGTAGCTTCTGCAAAGGTGTGGAGCTATGAATATCATATACTGTTATTTGAAGTCCTTAGTTTGTATGGAGGTACATAAGCAGCAGTACCTGAATTTGAGCATTGAGGCTGGACAGTAATGTTAGAGAGAACCTACTAATTGGGACGTTAGTTCATAGGCCATGCTGAAGTTTTTTGATTAATAGCTCAGTATCAAGGCTGATTTATCTTCTTACTGTGTGAAATGGTTCACTGTCTTGATTCATTAAAGGAAAGAAAAATATCATCAGTTTTCAGCTTGTGTATCTGCACTCTTCACTTTGAGTTTTGTTTTCAGTGACTTCTGGTCTAAATGTGTTTTCTAGTTTCTTGCGGTTTTGTAGAAAAACTATGAATCTGGTATGGTTTTAATACACTCTTATTTGTCCCTCCAGCAGTGCCTAAAGGACCTCTTCAGAAAGCATGATTTTAATGGACTGCGAAACCTGGAGAATCTTAGTTTGTTCCTTACATTTTGAGCAGCTTTATGTATTGCTTTGTTGGCATTCAGCACTGCTAGCGGAATGAAAGGAGGGACCAGTTGTCTGAATAGAGGTACTGTGCAGGACAGTGAGCAATCAGGTTTGGACTCTGGAAGGCCACTATTGACTTCTTAAAGCTGATTGTAGTTATGGTCTTGCAAGGTTGTGTCTTAACAAATGACAGTTACTTCCAGAGGTCTTACAAGCCTGCCTCCGTTGCTGGTGAAGTCATTGTGCTCAGAACATAGGTTGGATTCTGGTGTGGGATGTGTCCTGTGATTGAGACCTGCATTCTGTCGTGGTCATTTCTCTGGTTTGCCAGGTAGCCTAGGATAAACTGTTCCTATTTCACACGTCTGGTTCTGTGTCTGGTGGGTGGGGTTGAGGATTCTGGTTTCCTTTAAGATCCAAAGCAACATACCAGTTTACAGACTCTTCTCAAGGAGGGTTCCCAGCGCAGGAGGAGACTTGTCCTGGTACTCTGATCTACTGATGAAAAGTTCTACAAAGTCTTATCTGCTGTTTGTTCTACCTCTTTGTGTCACAGTTCATTAAGTGAGCTCCAAGTCGGATTAGAGCCTGATAGTTTCAAATTTCTAATGCAGTAGAGTAAGAAGATGGACTTTTTTGTTAATGAGGTAGTCATTGGTAGAAAAAAACCCCATAGTGTTTTCATCCTTTCTAAAGCCAAGTTTCTGATTTTATGCTTTTTTAGATCAGTCATCAAGTAGTGGCTTTGTGAGGCTGTTTTTTCTGTTGTTGTTGTTGTTGTACAGCACTGAAGAGAAGCTAGGATTTAGAAAAATTTTTTACCCTGGACACTTAACTAGACAGCTTCAGGAAATCTTTATGTGCATATTTGTAAGCCTTGCTGTAGCCTTGGTCTAGTATGTAGAGTGCCAGTAGGTGGCAATCAAGAATATAGAGTGTTGTGTACACAGCGTCCTCTGTGTTTTGTAGGACCAAAAGGCTTTTTGTGTATAACAAAACATCAACTCTTTATGGACATGCAAAACTGGAAACTTATGCAAAGGCTGGCTTCAATCACTGCTTAGTATGTAGTTAATAATATATGCTTTCCCCAAGGAACAGATAGGGGTTAGCTGTTCATAAAGCCTTTGAAGGTAAAACACTTGGAATTAAAGCTACAAGTGTGCTTCAACTAACTTTTCCACTTTTTGAGCTGTTGAGAGCAGTCCAAGTATATGTTGTGAGTTGGAGCATCTCCTTGCATTGTAGGGGAGCAGTGTTCTCAGACCAGCTATGTCTGATGCAGACAAGTCTCTGCAGGACAATATGAGGAATCTGCATCAATGCATTCAGAAGAGAAGCTGTATGTATATATGACTCAAGTGGGGGTACTCCTTGCAGAAGAGCTTGTTTTGCCATTGCAGGTTTCTACAACTTTGTGTTGCTTCCAAAGCCACCCCAATATGGTCACCAGGGAACTCACTCTGGGCACATTGAGTGTCGTGAATTGAAATCAACTGTCCTATAACTGCACTGAACTCAGGCGGGGCTGGGATTTTTCTAGCTGCTTTTCCCCCTGTGGGATAGGAAAAAAACTACTGTTTGCTAATGAAGTTAACGGTTGATAATTTGCTGGTAATTGGATGGACAGATTTATTTTTGGTGCAGTGGGGAAATCTTATTGCTATACAAAAAATTTCCAATGAAACAGTTTGTAAGATCAAATTGCAACTGACAGTACAGCGTTTTGCCTCTAACATTTACCAGCATAGCAAATGACTTTTCCCCACATCTGCCCTCAGCTTGATCTTTCCTTTTGATAGGAAACTGCAATGAAAGGAGAGGGAGAGAGGTGCAAGGATTTCACTTTGTGGAGGCCTTTTTTCCAAAAGAAATGGCTGTGGCATGAGGTCATTTGAAAAATTGACTGCTTTGTATTGGTGTTGTTAAAGCATTGTGACCTACGTTGCTTGAGCGCTGTGATCTGCTCCAATTAATGGATCCGTCAGCACAGATTAATTATAAAACTGACAGCTACTTCTAGATGTAGTGGGTGTTGGTGACCTCTAATCTAGAGAGGAAGATGCTGGCTTCCATTTTGTGTGTATGAGATAATGTGGTTTGTATGAATGCTGCTTTGTGGACACTCTTGTTTTTAAATGACAAATCTCCTGTGTGCCATATTTGAATTACTTTAAATGGATTTTGGTTTCTTGATACACTGGGAGTCTGTAATCCTAAATTGATTTACATCTCTGAAATTTGCTTTTAGTCCTGTAATTTGCGCTACTTCAGAAGAATGTGTTAGTGTAATCATTGTTACATTATTTGTCATTAACTTCATTAGTGAACCTTTCCTGCTGTAAGGTACTTGGCTTAGATAGAAGAGCTTTGTGGAGGGTAACTCCAACTTTTTCCAGGCTGTAGTTGCTTACAAAGAAGGGAAGTTGGCCTTTCTTCCTGTTCGCACCAAACATCTGTCATGGGTATTACACTGGCAGAAGTGTAAAAGTTGTCTGAGTGAGGTGCTTGATACATACTCACCTTCAGCAATTGCTGGACAAAGTTTGTGTGTGATTAGGCTCTCTTGTACAAGATACTCCATAAACACATGATAACAGAGTTTCTGACCTGAGAGGAGATAACATGTGCAGAGAAACGGGAAGTGGAGAGACACAGAGGCAAAGAGATTCTGCTGTGTGGACAGTGTGTCTGAGTAGCAAACATGCCTTCTGGCTGTGCTTGACCAGCGCTCCCCATGATCTTTTGCTTCCTGACCCTCCCACAAAGGCTCTGCTGCTTGAAACTCCTTTTTTTGGTTCCCCTCCTTCATGATATGGTGTAACTCCTTCTTCTTAATCCCTTCCCTGCTTTCTCCTTGTGCTCCAGTTCAGGAAACACTTAAGTTGTACCTAGTTGTGTGTGGCACCTTTATTTTTTTTTTAACTATTGTTCAAGAAATGTTTTGCTGCCAGCTGCATGTCCTCCTTACCTGTATGTAGCCCTGCCTACAGTAACAAGAATGGCTGTGGTGCTAAAAGGGAGCAGTGCTTGTGCTAACAACCTGTGTAAAGGAGGTGACTGATTTTCAGTCATTGCATGAAAAATGCACTTGGAAGTAAAGGGTAATGTTTGAGCCTCTGTATATGCCTGTGTGGTAGCAGAGAGCACAGACTGCTCTATAACAGCCAAAAAAAACGTTTCTAGTTCCTGTGCAGCCTCTTCTTGATTCTACTTGCCTTCACAGATCAGCTTTCAATTGTCTTGGTTTCTTCCCTGTGTTTCCAGAGGGAAGATTGAGCTAGGTATTTCAGATGACAGTTTGATTTAGAAGTCTTCTATCTGTCTGAGGACAGTTTCTAAGCTTTGCTAAACAGACACAAGAAAGAGTGAAGCTGTCTGCTTTAGTAACTCTTCTGGGTGGGAAGAGGGAAGGTGACTTTACTGTGATTTTCAGGTTGATTCCTCTGCCTTTATTCCTCTGAGAGGCCTCCATATTTGCAACTCATTGGCATACATGAGAAGTTAAGAGTGTTTTGCCAGTGCACATTAGTTTAAATTAATGCAAGTTAAATTTCATCTGCCAGTGTGTTTCTTGGTCCCTCAACATGTTTCAGGACAACTGGAGTGTCTCAGATTTCATAGCTTTCATCAGCTGAAACAATTTACCCTTGCTTGGCCTACTCTGTGTCCATCTCTCTTCAGTGTTATGCAGATATCCAGGAAACAATGGACCCTCAAAAACAAGCTATGACTTCTCCAAAGGCCCAGGCGGCAGGCAGCCATGGGAAAGAAATAGGGTAAGAATGTGACATTAATGTCGTGTCACTTAACTGTGGAATGTTTCTGTATGGGAGAGGAATGTTTGTACTGACATGTTCCCTTTTGACGGCTGGTCTTTAATATTTCATGAAACCAAACTAGTTCAGAAACATAAAGAAGCCTTTTACTAAAGTGATTTTCTAGAACAGACTTGGCATAATACACATAGGCTTGGTCCAGCCAGAAAACTGTCAAGACTCTTCCTCCATTTTCACTTCTTTAATAAGCTCAGACACATTGCTCTTTTGCTTCAAGGCATCCCAGGAAGCTGGAGATCCCATGCTTCTGAACTGGTACAACTACAGACATTTTCCCTAGGATTCATCTACTGAGTCTTTCAACTGGTCTAGAAAAAAATTTTCTGTGCTTCATTGCACAGAAGGGAAATTGTCCAAAGCTGTTTAGAAATTTCTGTGCATTAAAACACGTTATTTAAATATTTGGATAAGGCTTGGATTGCACAATGATCCAGTGCGAAGCATGAGCACACTGCAGGCAACTTTTATTCCCCACAGTAGGTAATATAAACAATTTTCTGTGGAATATGTCTGTTATACCTTCCTTTTAAGACAATTTTTCTATGTTCCTGTAGCTGCCAGGCATGAACTACATCTATTCTTTCTCAGTAATGAGCGTGAAATTTTTTAGGTGCATGGTAAGAGCTCTGCCTTGTGTGCACTTTTTCCTTGACACCTTCACTGGCTTTTCAGCTTCCTTGTAACTCAAATGTTGTCATTTTCCTCATGCTTGAACCTAGGGACTGCAGAGACTATACTTCATCATGTGAAAAGTGTTTGTCTCATTCTTTACTCACCGTAACTAAAACTAAACTTGTCAACACCTTAAAATGGGAGATGAAAATTTGATTCTCTTGTATATGGGCTGCAGAATGGCAGTGTTCAAAAAAACACACAAAGCTTCATGGGTCCAGATGAAGCCAAAAGCCTGCATCAGTTGTTCTGTCCATCTGTACCTTACCTTGTTGCCCCAAAGTGTCCAGATACCTCATTTTTTTTTATACTCTTCCCTGACACTTGTATTATATGT
>NW_010182466.1:0-22068 GCF_000695765.1 Mesitornis unicolor | reverse complement strand
TCCTGCTTTTTTTTTAAACTGTTCAAAGTATAACATCCCCTCCAGCAAGAAATTCTGACTGCAGCTTTACACTGTGGATAGGAGTAATCATAAATGATAATTGCAACACTATTAAAAAAACCTGAAATTATTTGTTAAACAGAGATGGTGATGGAGAGAGAGAGTAAAATTAGAACAAGGAGGACATGGGCATAAAAAGCTCTTAAATTTACTGCTGCCCTGCCTCTCATCCCCCCTTATACGAGAGTGGTACATGGAGCTGAAGGTTAAGTTAGCATCCATGAAGGCTATGGTAGTGTGAAGAAAGCTGGCTCACTTTGCAAGAGACTGTTCATTCTGTTTCTTCTGCTCAGTCAGGATTTTCCATTCATTGTCTATAGAACCAAACAGGACTTCCTGTTGCATCTTGTAAAAATGTCGCTAAGTTCTTTGCCTTTTTGACAGCACAACAGGAACTGATCAAAAGGAGTTGGATGTTTCCCAATTGCAACCAGTCTTAGTGGTTTTGGATGTGTATGTGGTATAGGCGTTCCCTTTCTTTTGGAAGAAAACTTTGCCTTTTCCAGTTCCATGTCTGTCCTTAGAGGTGTTAGGTTGCAGTTTTTACTGTTTTTATGATGTACTGCTTGAGTACTCAGCATCTCTGTTTGGTAGGGGGATGTTGCTTCCTGCAGGGCCAGATAGATTTGATCCCTTTTCTAGTTCCTGGAAAGGGTTCCATGATTCAGGCTTTCAAAAGGCAGTGGCAGAAATAACTTGTTTAAAACACACAGATTTATTTATCCAGGATAAAGACTACAAGCAGAGAGAAATTGATTGATTGATTGATTGATTGATTATATGCCTATGAACTGACCTCACCTTTGGATTTCCTCGTCAGCTAAACGAGTTCTTAACTCATGCACTCTCAGCGCTGCTGACTGTTGACACAAACTGAGCCCTGCAATTGCTATCACACCAGCACTTTCTCCCTTCTAGCTGTTGTGTCCCCATAGCATCTAGGCTGCTTTTTTAATCACTTCCAGATATTCCAGAGTTCTTTTGACTTGCAGTCCTTCATTGAGGCTAATGGCTTGTGTGTTTCCTGAGTACCAGCAGTACCACCTTCTGGTGGTGAGCTCAGGCTTTGTTCCTTAGAGGACCAGGCTGCTGAAGTAAAGATGTTGCCTTTGTACCCCAAACTCTGAAGAGCTCAAACTGGATTTAACCTTAGGTTTTTCTAGAGCCAGGCACTAGATAATCCCTAAATCCCCAAATATGTATCATGTTGATAACAGCTACATTCTTCATTCCATCTGTTGAAGTAATTGCTTCTCTCTAGGAGTATAAAATTGGTTCTGATCTTCCAGGTTCTTTGCAGCAGTTACACAGTTGACGTTATTACTATGTTCTAAGACTAGCTCTGCAACTCTTAAAAAAAAAAGTACATTTTTTTACCCACCCCCTCTTTAAACTAGTAATAAGCCAGAGTCTATAGTCTAGATGCAAAGATGTATGTCCTTTTGATGTGTTTAGCTTATTGTGTTATTTGGAACGTTTTGCAAAGTGGCCACAGCAATATCTGCTGTTGCTGATGTGTTGTGGGTGTCAATGGAGGATGGTTACCCAAGAACTCCCTTTGGCTCTGGGAAAGAAAACGCAGGAACAGTTCCTGGTGAATGGTGTTCTGCTTTACCTTCTCTAGTGCCTCTGTAGGCTCAAGAGTCATCCTTTCCTAGCTGACTGGCTGTAACTGGGACAAGTCTACCAAGCTCTTGCTGACAGTGTGCTTAGTGAAGAAGCCAGCAGTGGAAGTGAGGGATGCTGAGTTCCTCTGCCTTCAGCAGCAGCAGAGGCCTACATGGGAAGGTGGAGAATTTCAGGAATATCAGGAAAGAAAAGCTGCTTCTGTGGTGGGAGGGGAAGTGGTGACCTGCTACCACCTTCTTGAAGACTTGTGGGAAATGGTTTACCTTGGAGGCAGTACTGCAGCCTTAAAGATGGCAGAGTTCTGCATTAGGACATGCTGCAGATTATTCATGCCAGATGCAATGTACTGTATAAAAGTCTGGTGTGTTCTTTTAAAACAGGGTGTTTCATAAAACTGCTCAAGTGGAGAGTCGGGGCAGACTATGTATTTCTACTTTACAACTCAGGGCAGTATGCATTTGGCAATATGTTTTTGGTATTTCTAGACAAATAGAGGTCAACAAATAAATTTAGCTGCAGCCAAATTCTTTCCTTTGTTCCTGCTTAAAAACAAGTAATGGTCACTCAGGGCATTTTAGTGTTGTGTTTAGCATAAAGGGCTCTAAACCTTATTCTATCAGCCCCAGCCAAGAAGGGATGGAGTCACAGCACTTTCTTGTAAGATTGGAGAAAACTCACTGGAAATCGGAGGATGCATCTGGATAAACTTTCAAAAAGCATCTAGAAATATCCAGCTCTTCATCATATGACTGAGATCTTGGAACCCTTTGTCCATGTCGTATTCATAAAATATATGTAAAAGGAAGATACTAAAATTGCATTAAGTAGCTTTTGGAACACGACTGTCTTAAGTCTTCATATAATTGTTCTAAAGTTTTAACTTAATAGGACTAGGTCAAAAAATGCCATAAGGGTTGTATGGAAAGGGACCCTATGCTCCTATTTAACCTTTGCAATGATTTCTTGCCTCTCATAATGCCCAATCCTGTTGAATTTTGCTGTGGTTTCAGATACTTTTTGGTTTAGTGGCAGACAGGAAAATCTAAATAGTGATGCCTTCCTGCCTCAGTGTTTGTTGCTAACTGAGTTTCATCTATAACTCACTAAAGTTAATCAAAGTTTTAGCATCAGTGACCTGTAAAGCAGATGCTGTGAAAGTATAAGTCTCCTCTTTGTTAGGCCTGAGAGTAACGGAGTGAATAATCCCTCCAAGCAGAGAATGGTTGCATATTACTCTTTTAGACTGCAATAGATATAAGTCATATAGTCCTGACTTACTACGTGGTGTTCTGCTCCTGTTATATGTGCTTTTCTCCTCTATAGGAAGCATTACATCTTAATCTGCAGCCCTGTCAGTCTGTCGGGAGATGCGAAGTCCTGATGAAGATGGTCCTTGACAGAAAAGAACAATAGAGTATGATGAGAATGAGGAGACCATAGGGACAGGTCGTCCTTTGAGCAGCCTCATTTAGGGCTCTGTTGTCAGACAATAGGCAGAGCTGGATTTCCTGAAAAGGAGCATGTTAAGGAATTGCTTTAGTACCCTCAGCTGTGGACTATTGCAATAAAAACTCAATTACAGCTGAAGTGTACAGAAAGCTATTTTGCTAGGCCAAAAAGTTCATCCTATTTATTAAAAAAATGCCCCACCCCACCAAGAATAAAAAAACTCCCTAAAACCCCAAGAAATCCCAAACACAGGAAAAAAGAAAAAAAAAACAACAAACGCAGATGACCAACCAAAATCCTGTTCCCACCAAAAATCCCCCTAGGAAGTAAAAATTGATTTCAAATCTTGTGGCCTGCTCTTCCTGAACACTTATATTTTCATGTAAATATTCTCATCGTAAGCTTCATATCTAGCCATTTAGTTAACAGAATACATGAATGATTCATGGTAGTCCTATACATAATGCATAATTAAATCACAGACTGATGGAGTGGAATTTATTAATTGTGAAGACACATGTGTTACCATGATACTAATTTATTTCTTTCAATTTTATTGGCATATTGCTCGCTCATCTGTGATTGCCTGCTTGGTTGCATTACCCGAGAACAGTAACATGTTGTTAAAACAAATTATCTGGACATTTGGATAGGCTGTTTGTTCACTGATGGGAACAATATGTATTTAGCAAAAAGATTTAATGTAAATTATTTTACATGGGGTATTATCTTAACACAGTACCATCACACTAAAGCTACTCTGATGAGCCATATTAATTTCTGATAAAAGTAAAAAAAAAATAATTAGAAAAATAATTGCAGAGACTCTTGCATAAGGAAAAATTTGCAGAAAATGATCTTGGCAAAATTACATGGTTACTTGCTATATTTTTATGAATCCTTGCGATAGTAGGCTGTAAAATTTAACAGGTATTTAGCTTGTTCTTAAAATTTGTGTGCCTGCTGAAGACTTTTATCTCCGGTTCCTGTCGTGTCCTGGTGGGATCTTTGGAAAGAGATTTTTATTTGTTTGTGCATTTAGCAGGGTATAATTTAAGAATTTAATGTTTTAACAATGGAATATCCATTGGGAGTGAATTTTAACTTGCATTTCTAGTGTGGATATATTATGTTATTTGTTTGAATGAAAATTAGGGACTTGTTTTCAGGAGACTTTAGAAATTAGACTTGTGGCATTCAGAATTCAAATAACTTGATTTTTATGAGTTTGGTGAAAGGAGTCAAATATAATACTTGGAAAAGAGACCACATTTTTATATAGTTCACTCTGTTCTTGTTGTTTTTCTCATTCCCAGCCTTGCTGTAGTCAGATGATGTGATTGTAGTGCGGGAAGGAAAGGGCTCTTTCTCCTGAATGACCGTGCAGATCCACAGAACAGTAACAACTGCAGATGAAAAGTGTAGACCCTCTTAGGAAGATTTGAGTACAGCAGATGCATGGGTGTCTTCAGAAACTGTTGGCTAAATAGGTACTTCCTGAGAATATCTCAGGTATGCCTGAGCCCTCAAGCTGTTTGATCAAGAACAGTCTGCAACAAGCCAGAGCTGTGGTAACTCCCCTGCTGCAGAGTGGGGATGAGCAGCATCCTTGGCAAATCCTGTGTCTTTCAGTAGCCAGAAGCTGATATTAGGCTCGATATCATTGCTCTGTTTCTTTTGTGATCTAAGCTGAAGAATAAGACCAGAAAGGACACTTAGGCCATCTCATCTTACCTCTTGTGCATCCCAGGTTGCTGTTGTATGGAATCGAGTAACTTTTGCTGAGAGAAGTGTAACTTACAGTTCTGCCACGGTGGCCGGTAGTGAGGGAAGGGTATGATTAAGTAAAGGACCTTCCACCTCTGGCATACTTTGATCACCTTCTGGGTAAAAACCATATGGGTTGTCTTATCTGCTGTATCAAGATTAGAAAATATGTTCTGCTTTCATGCAGAAGACCTCTGTGGATCAACTCCGTGGGTCAAAATTGATGGTCTGGAGCTTGCTTTGGTACAAAAGCTATTTCTGTGCTTGATTCTTCTGGAACATGGATGTTGGCTCTTTCTGCTGAGCGGGGTTCCCTTCGATGGATCAACACAAGCAGGTTCACACATCCTGCAGGGAGGTGGACTGGGGTTTGGTGCTTGATGCATGAAGCCTTCCCTCTGTTTTGCTATAGGATTTACTGCCTTCTTACATAAAATGTGACCCTGGAAGATATTAGCAGGAAAAAAATGGGGCTGAAATAAAATCATAATACATAATCAAGTAACGTTTTGGTTGGTTTGAGGAGGGGTAGAGGTGGGGAAAGTGGTTGGAATGTTTTATTTATTTTAGTTGCCTACGCAGGGCCTCAGCATGCCAGGTGCTGTACCAACATATGTTAAGAATCAGTCCTTGCTCAAAAAGTTTGCCATCTGCTGAGGGAAAAGCAAGATGTGATAAGTACTATCGCTGCTCTACAGAGATCGAGAAATTGAGTTGACAGATACAGAAGTAATTGAGACTCTGGCTTAAAAAAGGTTAAATGACCGGCAAAGGTGCCCCAGGAGTTCTGCTGCAGAGCTGAGAAATTAATCCAGGTTCTAGCCCAAGATTTTGGCCATAAAACTGCTCTTTTGAAGAAAAATTACATAGGCCGAAAAAGGTGTAAGAACTGCAATAACTCACTTCTGAATACTGTCCTTGAGATAAAAATTTTAAGTACAGACACAGCTAAAGATAATGATATAATGCAACTGTAGCTGCTTGACATATCCAAATAATTGTTCTAATTCTGACTGAGACTTGCATGACATGGAACCAGATTGTGTCAGCAAGTATACTGGTAAAATTTCAGCTTATCACAAACTAGTTTATGCATAACATTTCTGTATGCAATTATTTAAGAGCTGCTTTTTTATGAGCAAGCTGATTCCTGATTTGTCTGAACTTCAGAACAAGACCATCTCAGGCCTTATTAGCATGCAACTCTTCAACAGTACTGCGATGAGTAGCTCTCACTGTAGTGAGTCTGTATCGATCAGATAAAATAGCGTCTGTAGTATATTAGTCATCCTGGACAACAGGGGAAAAGTTACTATTGCAGAGCTATCAGTAGATAAATATTTTCTGCTTTGAAATTAATCTGATAATTTTCCCTTAAGCTTTATCTTTGCCTTTTGTTTTTCTTGCAGGGGTATCATTGGTCTCTCTGTATCTTATTCAGACAAACTACACTTGAATTAACACCTAGAATTGCCCCCCCCCCCAGAGTTAAGGACTAGATCCTTGACCTGCAAACAGATTTTGTTCCCATAGGATCTTTGAGTATCTGTTCTAGAAAATGTGCACTTCGGCATTTTCAGAAAACTACTTATTTTGGAAATGTTGAACTGCAATGTTAAGTTTGAGGCTTTTTCCAGTGTCATGTTACCAAGCTTCCTGATCAGGTAAATCAAAATAGTGGTGTTCTCTTAAAAATTAGCTGAGGTACTGAGAGAACTCCCCAGCTAAGGATAGCTGAATGCTGAAATGGATTATTCAGGGAAGCTGTAGAAATTCTACTGATGGAGGATTTTGGTGTGGGTTTTTTTTGTTGTTGGTGGTTGTTGTGTATTTGTGTGTGTTTTTTGTCGGTTTTTTGTTGTTGTGGGTGGGGTTTTTTTGTGTGTGTTTTTTTTGGGGTTTTCTAGTGTTTTGGGGTTTTTTTGTTTGTTTGTGGTTTTTTTTTAAACATTTTCTTGCACAAAAACAAGACCCTGTGACAAGAAGGCACATAGGTATAAATACTGTGCTCTCGGAGTATCCTGAGGCCGTTTCCACTGCTTTTGTCTGAGACAGCACAAACTGTTAAGGTAGTGATCGTCTCTTCAAACCTATGCAGTTTAGAGTTTGTTGGCTTCTGCCCCTGCATACTTTATAAAGTTGATGAGGTTTTAGAGAAACAATTTAGGGCTTTACTGTCAGAACATGTAGTCCTAAAGAGAGTAGCCTCATGGCAGGGAAGGAGAATCTCTACCTGTTCCTAAAGACTTAGCATGAGAAGCACTGTAGTAGAAATGGGGATAGGACAAAAGTCCAAGGAGAAAGTTAGATATATTTCTACCTTCCAGTCATAGCAAGGAGAATATTGGAATACTGGCTTTGTGTAAGCTAGAAGCCACTCAATTTGAGAGGGACTAAATGGGGAAAAACTAGCTAAGTCTTCAGTCAGTGCTGGCTTCCAGCACGCCACCTCCAGAAAGAGAGCAGTGAGACTTTCTCAGGTTCGATCCTGCGTGCGTCTGACTCTCAGCCTATGAGTAGCTCTCTTGAAATCCACAGGATGACACTGGTAAAGCTGTATAGTTAGTGGTGACCTCTTCTAAATGAGACTTACAAATGTTCCAGCTGTTTGCTCACAAATCTGGTGTGCTGTTTCTATATTGTAACAGTTTTGTTGAGGAATATTGATGTGCTGAACAGTAATACTTGAGTAACTGAAATATAATACAATTTCTTCTCACATGCTGAATGCAATAATCCCTATAGCTGTGGAAAGGACCTTGCCATATCCACAGTAATCTTTAAATCCAAATGGCTAAGTTAAAGATACTGGCCTAAAGGCTAAGCTTTTATCATGACATTACTGTATTTGTCCTGATTATCCCTGTTTTGGATACAGACTTGGACTGAAATCTCTATCCCAAAGATCTGTGAACTTTGGGCTGTTTGTTTTGTCTTAGAATCCCTGCTCTTTTGAGGTCCAGACTTATAGGTGATACTTCTAAATAATTCCAGATGGTCAGATTAAAAAAAACCAAACCTGAACTCTGGTTTCTCTCTAATCTGGTTCTGAGATGGGAGCTAAAAGTCTTATTTGAACCTCATCCAAACTGGTTGACTGTAGTTTGTCTTTTATGCAGTTAGCCATAGCAGCTGCCTGAGATATGTGAATGCAAACATCTTTAATAAATGAGAAGATACTTGCTTCGACTAATAGTACAGGAGATGGTTTAGCCTGAGGCAAACCTAGAGGCTACAGATATTTCGGCTGGCCATGTATGGTTTCAGCACTAACTTGAAGCCATGCAAAATAATAGATCATAGTCTTCAAACCGATATTTGGGGACAGGGCTGAAATGCGTGCTAAAAGGAAAGGATCCAAGCAATCCATTATATTCATAATAGTTGAATAGGTCACTGGAAGGAGGAAAAAGGGGTTGTCCACCGTATCTTTAGTATCTCATCTGTATGTATATGGAGCCAGTGGAACAACATAGTTTATGCAGGGTGAAATGCTGTGCGAGACTACTTAATTGCAAAGTTACTGAAGATGCACTAGAAACAGTCTCAAATTCCATAGCAAAGGAAATACTATTACAGGGGGTACACCAATAGAAGGAGACCAATCAAAATGTATGGTAATTAAAGCCGATGATGCAGGTTTGATGTATGACATTGAGAAGGACTAATATCAGCAGTTTTTAGCCTTGCCTAGAGTGAACTCTGCAGGATTCCCACCAGAATTCTGCCCTGGAACTAAAGAGGAGTTGTTTGATATTAAGAGGGAGAAGAGAGACCAACTGATTACACTTTAAAAGCAAATAGAAGCAGGAAGACAAAAGGAAAAAGCTAGCAGATTAGAACACCTTTGCTTTTCTTTCTTCTTCTGAGATATGCAGACCAGGGGTGGCCTTGGTTTTGGTTTGTTCTTGTTTTTCTTTTCCCATCTTTATAGTAGCACTTATGAAAAGAAGACGCTATGATACCTTTTAACAGAGAACTGTGAAGAAACTGCAGGAGGACCCAAAGTTTGCTAAGGGGCGAAGGTCTCATTAGAGAGACTTAATGCCATACCTATAACATAAGGCAAAGTAATGGAATACCTTTTCAAAACCACTAAATTTCATCCAACCAATGTACATAGCTGCAGACAGCATTTCAACAACTTAAAATAATTGTACATTTATTGCACAGGCTTTTGAGCAATTGTACGTAGACTTCTGTGATTTAGAGGGTTGTTTTTTCTTAACATATTAATGGGAATTAGTGCAAAGTTTAGAACTTCCTGTTTATAGACCAGATTTTTTCTGGGCTGTATAGTTTGCTGTATGCTGCCCTAGCTTGCTCTCCCTATATCCTAGGATTTCTAAAACCAAGCCATTTATCATCCTGACACCTAGCTTCTGTCCTGCCACGTAAGCTGTAGAAGAGGGCATTGCTAATGCATTTGCAGGCAATACTAGAGCTCATGGGGTGGAGTGCACAGAGGTGACAGGCTGAGCGCTGGTGGCTGCCTCTGGATGGGTTAGCAGGGCCCCAGCCAAACCACAGGGAGGGGAATTTGGCAGTCAATATGAAAAGCTGGGTAACAAAGAAAGCAAATAGTAGCTGGATAGACATAACCATCTCCAGGTTTGTGCACAAGTTTAAATTGAGCTCAAATTTAGCAGTCACTGAAACTTATCACCACTTGATGATTGTTTCACTCTGTGTTGAGAGCTTGGTATCTCTGACACAGGTATCTACAACATTAAATCTGTGACATTTTGGCATTTGGAGGTGTGGAGGAGGGAGGAGGAGATGTAACAACATGATCTCTCTATCACTCTGATCTTTCAGCCCGAGGTGGTTGTAGCGTTGTATAATTTTACTTCTGAGGTTCAAATAGCCTGGGGAATGCTCAGGAGAAATGCTTTTCACAAAGGTGTTTTTGCACTTGTAGTGTAACTCTTATTCAAATGTGTGTGTTACCAAACAAAATATATACGGGTAGTCACAATGACTCATAAAACGTCTCTGTGTATCTCCAGGTTGTGTTTACATGATACAAAGTTTAGTGGCAATGCTGGTTTATTGCATTTTCAGCCCCATGTCACTTACTCTGCTGCACCTGTGGCCCAGTGCTGCCTCAGCAGGAGAGACAATTGAGCTGGCTTAATAGATCCTGCTGAGAAACACCCACCCTGCTTCCAGGGCAGGGATGGTGGTTGAGATGGATCAGCTCCCCTTCCAGGCTGCTGAATGGACTGAGCAGTCCCACTAACGTGATGCAAGTGTGGAGCAGATGTGAGGGCAATTTGCTTAAACCAGGGCTGCTGCTCCAGAAAATGAGGTGTAGCTACTGCTCAGCTAGCCCAGCTGCTTGAGAGGGAAGTGCTGTGAGCTGGGTGAGTGTGCTGCTCTGCCTTTACAGAAGGTGAAACCACAGATTAGGTCTCACTGACTCCACTCTGGATTTGAAGTTGGGTGATGTGCTAAGTGCTTGCCCTAATTCAAGCAAATATCTGCACAGTATGTGTAGTGCAGCAATTGATACGTTGTGTGAGCAAATCACTGAGTAGCATACAAGTAGTACTAAAAGCAAGAAAATGTTTTTAATGATGCTAAGAATTATTTTTAAAAAATAAAATTGTTTGCTTTATGGTGGTAGAAATAGCCAGTAGAGCAAGATTATTGACTCTTATGGCTTTAGCTATACTAGGTTAACAGGTTACTGACCTATGGCCACCCTTGTCCCTGGCTACTTGCCATGGGGATCCCTCCCTCTGGTCAACTGACATAACTGCTCATGTAATTTAATGTGGTTAAAATCAGTCAGCTTAGAAAAAAATGTTTAAGACAGACAAATAATTTTATTTGAAGTTGTTTGGGAAACTATTTTGTAAGTAATTATGGCAGACCTGAGAGAACATATCTGTGAGGGCAGGTATGGTTTGGTGACAGGCAGCTGGGGTGACCTAAAAGTGGCAACTCCTGCACGGGATATCGTGCTGCAAAGCTTGAGGGGAGAGGGGGAATTCAAAAGGTGCTTTGTGGAAGTCAAAACTTAGTGTTTGTAGGGAAGCTTCCTGGATTGTGCGATGCTATCACCCATTTAAAATTCAGGATCAAATCAGTTGCGTCTCTGAGCAGTATTGATTTACTAAGTGGAGTGTGTCTTCCTTGGGGATTTCTCCCCCAATTTAGGCTTCAATTGGTGTAATCTCAGAAGAAAAGCCTTGCTTCCCCTTATAAACTCTTCTTGCCAGATGTCTTGTAAATCTTCCTCTTTATTTCTTTGAAATGACTGGGCTTTGACCTTAGCTTTCTTAATGTTATTTAGCCCACATGGAATATCTATAAAAATAAGAGCTGCAAACTCTATTAAGAAAAGCACATATGACCTCTGCTTGTAATAACAGAATGCAATTAATGTCAGGCTTGTTTTGATGATAAATTGTGGGGTAACAAATGGATTTTGCTTTTTCAAACAAACCAATATGAAAGGGAAAAGGGAAAATGAGCTTTAAACTACTTACTAAAAATTTAAAAGATCTCTTCTTCCCCACCCCTGACCTGAAAAGTAATCAATACCACTGAAGTTTTTACCAGATTTGCACATTCTAAACAAACAAACAAACAAAGCCCTGCTTTAGTAAGTTCCTCATCCTGTATCATGACTGGGAGACCATAGGTAACAGCTCTCTGGTGTCAGGTGCCAGAGGTTCTTGCAAGGGCCATGTGTTTTCTCATCCAAGGGGCAGATGGCACTGGCATTCATTCAGGACAAGTGGTTGCCTAGAGCGCAGGAATGTTCAGTGATTCTGTAGTGCACAAGCAGCTGAGTTGGGAATGCTACTCATTTCCTAGTTTGCTTAGGGCAGCAAATTCCTAACTGAAGCCAGCTTACCTAAAAGATAGAGTTAAAAGGATCAGGGACAGTGTTTAGTTTCTGTATGCGGTTTTCAGCATAGAAACTTAATTTCAAAAAATCTTTGGTAAAGCAAAGAGGGAGCCATAATGAAAGAGGCAGATTACTTGTGCATAGGCTGTGTAGTTTTTTTTGGGTTTTCTTATGAGTGAGAAGAAAATCAAGGTGCTGCACTAGTCTTCAGATGTGTAAATTGCTGTTAAAAGTAATCTTGGAGGGAACATAGAATGCTATGGAGAACTGCTATAGCTATCACTTGTTTTTTAGTATGATGGTGTTTGACAGTATACTTTTCCTGTTGACAGGGAAGAATCCCTGGGTGTAGTTTTTATACCTAAGATTTACTCAAGGGACAAGAATTTGGTCTGTAACATTGCTTATCCAGGAGCTGACATCAAAAGCCATATAATGATACAGCCCAATATCAGAGACTCTTCTTTTGCCAGAGCACTAATCTACTGAACACTGTGAGAAGGTGACTTTTTTTTCCTTATTCTTCTACCTGTAAAAGTTTGATGGAGTCATGCAGTGGATATACTGGATAACAAAGTCATTTGCCTCTTAGAGAGACTAATGTTTAGCATATTTTTTACGTTTATGTCAACCTCACTGAAAGAGGAAGCTGCTTTGACTTTTTTTTTCTCTTGGAAGTTGTTTCCAGTCCTGTAAATGAAGTTCAAAATCACAGGGTGGGGAAAAGCAGGGATGAATCAACTCTATTAGTGTTTAAAAGATAAACTGAAATATGGGATGTTATTAAGGAAAGGAAGACTTCTCTTTCTAGATGATGAATTTGAAGGTGTGTCTTGATGTTTTGGAACATGGAACTTCTTTGTATTTTAGACCACTGCTGCCACCAAGTGGAATAGTTTTCTCGAACTCTTCCCAGGGTCAAAGAAACTTGCCCTTGCCTGCGACCACCTGCTAATTCATGGAATGGCAATGGGTTGGATTTTTTAATTATCCAAATAATAATAAAAAAAGCTGTTGACTGCCCGTCAGAGTTGTTGGCTTAAGGTAAAGTCATTGATACCTAATGTGCTTCTTGTCTAAAAGAGTCTAAGTAGTAGCACAGTGCAAAGTGGGTTGGGGAAAATATTTCCTGTGTGTGTGAAAGATTTTGGGGCAAATAGAAAATAGTGTGATTCGTCAGTAATGACACATGAGCTTAAGGAGAAGCAGCAACGATTTGCGTTTAACGCAAAGAACTTGCAAATACAAAATAATGTACTTTGTGTTACGATAGTTGTTTGTAGTTTTTCAGTTGCTTCTCTTTGACTTGTTACTGTAGGTGACACTTATCCTTTGCATCCTCCTCTTGCTTTGTAAAGAGCCCTGTGTCAAAAAAGTGGCCATTTTATTAGGTCAACAGCTGTTAAAAGCTTCCTTGCAAAGCTGTGGCTGCTAAATGAAGGTGTGTATTAATCAAGAGCAGCATCTGCACAAAGATGTACTGTGTGGGACTTTGGAGAAATGATTTGTGCATCCTTAAGACAGCTTGGTTGGTTATCTGGCTGATCATGAATCTAAGGTGGTTCCTTCAGGAGACAGTGACACTCCTACTGTCTCGCCAGTCTGTGCCACTGTGTCCCCAGGAAGGTGATTCACAGACTCGTGGATCAAGGGAAGTATCATCAATGCCATCAATATACTGTAGCTGACAGCATTGAAATTGAATTTCTATTTTCATAAAACACGCTTTAGCTGGCAACTGGACAATGTTGTTTGCTTTCTGTGAGAGCAGTCTGCAACAATGTCTGAATATACATTCCCAGGCAGGGGCATCTCAATAACAGTTTTGGAAAAAGCTCGTTTTCTCTTGACTTTGAAATTGAACATGACAGTGATATTGTGATATTGAGGAGTTCAGTCATCTGAAACAGTCATTTATCAGTCTGGTCACGAGGGTGTGTTACCTGAGTATTTCCTTTCTGAGGAGTCTTGACTTCATAAGGCTATGAAATAAAAGTGAGGTTGAGAAGTTCTGGGGTTTTTGTGTGGCCTTTTTTTTTTTTTCTGATTTTAGTTGCTTGACAGACAGTAGTCACTACCTGTACCAATGCACCTCATTCAAATGTATTTTTGAAATGCATTTGTGACCCCTAATGGAAGAGTTGTGTTGTCATGTCAAAGGCTGCCTTCGCTGAAAGCTGGAAGTCATACACTAGCACTGGCTTCAACAAAAGCATGGAGAAGGTCTTTAATTTTCTCAGCTGACACAACTCTACTGTGCTACTTTGGAAGTGTGGGTTCCCAACATGTTCTGCCTGCAAGGCTGTTTCTTCCCTTATGGTTTTTAAACAAATTTTGCTGTTGGAGAAAGGTGCTCAAGACCAAAATCCTCTCTAGTCACAGAACAGATCCAAAATGACCTGAGCACTTCATAATACTTCAAACCATCACTGGAAAGAAGTAGAATGTAATTTCATTTCCAGATCCCTGATTCTGGATTTTGCCACTAGAGCACAGAGATTGTGGCATGTTTCTTCTGTGGATGCCTGTGCATCAGGAACTAGCAGGCTAATGCAGTCAAACTATTCTTCATGAATTTATCTGTCTGAGAAATAAGTTTTCTGTCCCTGAAGGCAGCTGTGATATTTTGAATTTTTTTTTTATTCCTTCATTGGGTATAAAATTAAGCATGTAATGAAAAGTCAGAAATACTTCATTTTAGAGATGTCAGAATGCTTTTACCTTGAAACATTCCAACGTCACTTAAAACTGTATATGCCAGTATTGTAATAAAATGCAATATGAAATTAAAAGTCAGAATGAAATACAGTCTGACAGCCAAAACAAAGAAGTTAAATGAAATATTCCATTCAAATATTCCATAATCAAAATCAATATTTCAGAAGGTTGTGTTGTTGACAAAATTTGCCATCTGAAAAATCCTTTTCCCCACTAGTTGAAATCTTCTTTTAACTGGGTCTAATTATGAATTGCTGAATTTTGTGTTCAAGACTATGAATACATTTCAAGAAAAGCACTGAAAAGCCACTAGATGATGATGAGTCTTCATCAGTAATGTACTGAATTTGATTTGAAGTACTCATTTAGAAGATAATTGCTTTGTGTACCCAGCATCAAATTTCCAACTTAAGTATCCTCTGGGTCATGCTGTATTTTTTACCAGGACAGATAAATATAATAATCTTCAGGCTATAATTAATGAGAATTAATAGAATTTTTCCGTGTTCTACAGATTTGTTTAGGCAGCCTTCAAACCACAAGAGCAGAAGAATCAGGCGTTCCCCTGCTTATAAGACAAGAAGCAAGTCCCGGAATTGCAGCACAAGTCTGAGGTGTGCCGGCAAGTGTCTTCAGGCAAGCTTCTCTGGGGGTTGAAGTCTCCTTTGTACTTTGATCCAGTTTTAAGAGCTGCTTTATGCTCCTGTACAAAAGGCCCTACTAGTGGAAACTTAAGGTTCTTTTGTTCTTGATTAACAACCATATTGCATCGATTTCTTTATGTAATGAATTAAGTAAGTTGTTGTGAAATATTATGAGTAACTTTACTTTCAGATGCTTCAAAGCTCAAATTGCTCCATAAACAGATCAGAGTTTTAATAAAGGAGAGTTACTGTTAAGAATTGATGCAACTGTCATGTTTGCATAGCAAAGAGTTTGTCTGGCTCCAACAATTAATATTGCAGATTGCTTCCATTTGCTTGAGAGTGAGTCCTACTTTGCTCAGAAGCAATCAGTTAGATGACATTGAGAACTTAGAAGTCTAGATGAGCAAAACAGACAAGGAATCTTTTGCACTGCCTATTCCTTATTCCTCACTTTTTTAATGTTTGAGAAATTCTTGCCAGTTTTTAAGGGTCTCAGGAGAGCAATGATAAAGTTTAAAACTCCAAGTATGTGTAAAAGGTGTGTGAAGGAGGAGGTAATATAAAAATAGTTCCAGGTTCTGCAAGTGGTTTTTCAAAATATTTTTTGATGAACAGAATTACTCGGGAATTTGGCACCTTGGAAAACATTCATTCTTTGTCATATGAAAAAGATCTTGACTTCATTGTCACGGTTTAGCTACCCTTCATGAAAGTTGTCAAATCCAAGTTACTTTTCCATCTAGTGTGGATTGTAAGCTTCTGAATTTCTCCAGTATTGGTGTGTGTCATGTTTGGAGTCCTATCTAGGTCATTGTTGTTTGCTTAAAGGATAACATTTCAAAGTCAGTGAAGGGGTCTTGCACATCTAACTTCCAATTCTCTCTTATACTTTGGAAAGCCTCTGCCAATCTTCTTTAAAATTTTCCTTTGTTTTCTCTTCTCATTCCCTTCACTGTAACATTGTGTGTTTCTTCCTGCAGTCTTTACTCAGTCCGAGTTTCCACTGAAGTCAAATAGACCATTCAGTAGATGAATATTTTGTTCTCTAAGTGAGGGGGGGGGAGTTGGGGGTTCATGTGTGGGTTTTTTTTTTCTTTTAGTAGGTGTTGCAAAAATAATGCTAGTGACACTTACTAGAACTTTATGCTTGCCTACATGTGAGCTGATGGATGTTACTCTAGATCACAGAAACCACTGTTAATGTTCCAGTCATTATGGTATAACTGATTATTTTGATACTTTTCAGTTCACTGGATAGTGTAAGGCATCTTTCTTTCAACTAGTTTTTGGTTGATTTGGTTGGAGCTCCCTATGATGACATGGCTTTTAACCAAAATTAATGTTTTTTCTGGGTCTGAATCCTATCCATTTAGATGACTGGTCTCATTAGAATCTTCCAATGCAAACAGCAGATTTGGGTTCCATTCAAATAGTAATGACCTGAAGCTGAATTTATTAGAGGACCAGCATTCTGTGCAAAGTCGACCCTAAGAATAAAAATATTTATGCTTGGCAAGAATACCAAAGTTTGTTTGCATTACCTTGTCCTGTAGCGTTAGGTCAGTCACCATCTATTTTACAGCTTTGCACCAGCATGCATTGTTTAATGAAAGAAAAACATCAGTCTCCCAGGAACATTAAGCAATATTGGCTTCTTGCCTTGATAAAATGAATGATGACCCATTATTAATGAACATCTTACTAAACTGTCTGGTGTAATGACACGCAACTGTCTGCACATCTTAAATACTACCTTATATACTTTTGTAAGACCTACGTTAGTGTCTGTGAAAGAACAACTGGTTTTATTGTTAAGTTCTGTATCAGCCCCTGTTGCAGTGAAATTCGTAGTTTGGTTGGATGTCATGTCTTCTGGGATAATTAGTCCAGGGAATCTGTGCTTAGCATTTGATTGCTGTATCTCATTTCCAAATATTTTGGATGAGAAACAGCAGTGTTTGGCTGCTGAGAAATATTTATGCTCATAAACTAGACTGATACCTTTTCCTTTCTTATTTAAAGTTTCTTGTTGACGTTTCTAACTGTATCTCTAATGCTGTGTCATTCACATTGGCACAAATTATACTGTATGCTTCATTGCTCTACTGCTCGTGTTTATATCATGCAAGTAAAGACCTATTTGACTGAAGGTCTTTCTTATATTTGAAAGTATTTCATTCCCTCGTCAACATTAGCCGTAATATCACACTACTGAGAAGCTAGAAGATGGATCTAATCAGGCAGAGCTATGAGACTGTCTCTTCCTCTGTCTCTTCCTATAAATAAATTGCCATACTAAGGAGGATTATGAAGTCACAGGGCTAGCAGGAAAGTCTTAACTAACTTTCAATTCATGAAAATTATTTCTCACCACTGATAAAGCCCATGTTACATAAGCTATGCACTTTCATCCTAGTTTTCCATACTTTCATCTTTCTGTTCTCATTTATCATATTGACAGTACTTTGCAGGAATAATGAGTTATTTTTTGAGATGTTAAACCTGAATGGCTAAATAAATTAAAAAGAAAATAAATTTGAACAAATAGCGTTGTCTCTGACACTACTTTTTAATCCTTTTAAGAGCTTTCCTCAACAGAAGCCCAGGGAATTCTACATGTTTTAAGATATAGTAGAACTGTGTCAAACTAAGCAATCACTTCCAGATTTTTTTACACCCTGCAGCTCATCCATAACTCTTTCTTATAACACAAGTTATAAGTCAAGTTACGTTTATAATGTACTGCCCTCAATAGCATCATCACCGGACGACCTTTTATTTAGAATTAAGAGAAGCTTTTTCCCCCCCCACATTCCCTGGGAGAAGTTCTCTGTGTTTCTGTGTTATAAATTTTACTGGTCAAGAAAATTTTATCTCGGGACAGTTCACATACCACAGAAATAAATGAGGACAGGTGCAGAAAGACTGCTTTATCTGGGTTTGCGTGGGAATATACAATTTCCTAGCAGCAAAAAATATCTTCCTCTCTAAGTTCTTTCACTTGCAAACCCACTAAAACATTCTTCTCTGTTCAATTTAAGTGTCATCAAAATATACCAAAAAACTCTGTGGAAAGTTAGTCTGGTTTTCTACTCCAACTGGCAAGTAAAGCAACTGTATCTCCAGTAACACACACTGAAGTATTTTGGAATACAAGTTAATGGAGTGGGGGAGAAGTGGTAGCTAGACTGGGTTCCTCATGTGCCTCCACTGAACAGTTTAATATGTACCTGTCACAGATTTTTTCACCTGTGTAAACCCAGAGGGGACAATGGAAATCTACTGGAGTTTTACTGGCTTGCTCTGTGGGACTTTCATTAGTAATGAGGAGGAGTTTGAGGTGCTGGGGGAAGAGCAAACTCAGCTTGGGTGAGTTTTCAGAGCTGGTGGCTGGAGAAAAATATTTTTCTTGTCTTTGTAAATTTGTTACGCTTGATCTAAAGTTATTGAATGACATGAAATGTGGAACCTCACAATGGCGTTTTTACAGTAACTTTGCAGAGCAGACCAGCACAGCAGATCATTAAAGGAAGTAAAGTTTCTCATATCCTTCATAGAGCTTTAAAAATACACAGATAGTTCTAAGGACTGCTTCATGGTTTCCTGAAGACAAATATTTTTCTTTACAGGTAAATTTATGCCCGAACAGCTAATATACTGAGGGGTAGATTCTAATCTAAGGTTCACTACTGCAAATCCAGAGTAAGTCTGGAGTCACTGGATTTCTTTCCCTGTCCATGAGATGTCTATTATATCTTTATCTGACTTTTAAATCTTATGTTTATGTTGCCACAGCCCTTTTTGAAGAAGAATTTAACGGCTGCTTTCTTTTACACCCTTTAGCCCCAGATATTAAGTTGATTAGGATAACTTAACTTGCAGTCTTAATTTGTCTGACAGTTTCATTTCTCTCTCTGACTTCTCATCCTGTAAGAGTGGGGTTTTGGGTGGAGTGGGGATTTATATACATTGTTTATTTTTAAAAAAGAATTTTACTTGTAAATGTTCTTGTGATAACTCTTATTAGATCTGGGGATTTTTCACTATCCAAGTAGGATGTGTCTGTCTTAGTGATGTTGTCATCTGTAGTCTTTAAGAAAAGTTATTTTGGGAGACTTAGTGGAATTAATTTGTTTTGCTACATTATTCATGGTTGTCTGTGGTAGATCTGCAATTGTTTCCCTATTTCTGATGCTAAAACATGTGACACTGACATGCTTATATCAGTAATTTTCCTTTTATAGTTTTTATTTCTTTAGATGGAGTAGAAGGTGTGGATAGCTGGGCAAATGGATAAGTAATAAATGTCAATTGTGCTTATGAAATCCATATCCTTTTCATAAATGAGACTCATAATCAAATGTGGTTCTTCTGATGCTGGAAGTAAGACTTTCCTTTGACACAGCACACCATCACCTTCTGGAGAAATTTTGCTTTTGCAATAGATGGCAGCAAAGTGCAGATGAGTGTGGTGGGTTTTTTTTGCATTGGCAACTACATTTGTACATTATATACATTTATATACTGTACCTATAGCAGTTCAACATTATTGTTTAATAGTTACCTTGACTCTTGTGTATCTTTATAATTGATACAAATTGTTTGTTAAATCTTCTAATAAGCAGATATTATTTGTATTTTGAAATTCTGTACTTAAATAAGCCTTCTTTTATACCAAACTGAGAACAGTGAGGTTGTATCACAGCTTCCTCCCACGCCGTGAAGTCTCTTATCACTGTCTGTTTGCCTTCTACGCTGAAGCCTTTGAGCACCTCCTAGGAAGCTGCCATCATCTTTCAGATGTGGTGAGAGACGCTGTGAATGAAATCCAAATCCTTTTATGAATGAGATCAGTCATCATGTTTGGCTCTGATGTCAGGAAATTTGATTTGGTGTGGTGTGTATATTTAGCCGTCTTGCTTTTCATCCAATGCTTTCTTGGGGGAAAAAGGAAAGTCAACTGACTTTCCTGAGATCATTCATTCAAAGTCCTGCCAATTTGAAAGCATGTTGCTACACACTCCTCTTTGCTACAATAACTCCTAAGAGTGGTGTTTCTAACATGTTGCATACAAGGATGACAGCAATGCTAAATGTGACATAATTCGAATACTCAAAACTTCAGATTAAATTTTGCATTATTCTTATTTAAATAGTGACACAATGGTTCTGAGGTAACTCATGTGGAATAGTTGGAGAACTGTCCAGTGGATACCTGTAAAATGTGACAACCCCCACACTTCCAAACCATCCTCAAAAAAAAGCCCCAAACCATACTAGTATGCTTTGATACCCAGTTTAGTGCTTGAGGTTCAGTGGGCTCCATCTTGCAAATCATCTCCTCTATTAATTGAGAGCTTTATTTTTTTGTTTTATTGGATATGTTTTAAACAAAAAATTGTTCCTGGGTTGTTTGTTTTTAATTAACATTTCAAACACAAATTTCTAGACTTTTACATTTTCTACAGTAATCTTCAAGTCTCTCTTCCATCTGATTTATCATATTGTTTCAAAGCAGGCTCTTTTGTTAATAATAATAAAGAGCAACTCTTAAATCACAATCTGATACTTTTATTTTGTCAGTAGTGGACATTTCTTCAGGCTAAAAAAAAATAAATCTGAACAGCAACTATGTGTGGTACTTCTTTCATCTACAGTTATATAGAACATGCTGCAGTATAGTAAGGGCATATCAGGGCTTACTCATGCATGAGAAGCCATTTGCCAGAAGAGGTACAAGGAAATCAGAATAAACACTTTGTGGTGCTCTACAATGGCATGGCTATACTAACTTCAGTAGCCAGTCTAAGTTGAAAGCTATATTGAGTATCTATACTGCTTTGCCGTATAGACATAGAATCATAGTATCATTTGATTGGAAAAGACTTTTAAGATCATTGAGCGCAACCATAACCTGTCCACTACTAAAGCATGTCTCTAAGCACCTCATCTACATGTCTTTTAACTATCTCCAGGGATGGTGACTCAACCACTGCCCTGCACAGCCTGTTCCAATGCCTTATAACCCTTTAAGTGAAGAATTTTTTCCTCATATCTAATCTAAACCTCCCCTGGCACAACTTGAGGCCATTTCTTCTCATCCTGTTGCTTGTTACATGGGAGACCAGACTGACTCCTACCTTACTGCAACCTCCTTTCAAGTAGTTGAAGAGGGTGATAAGATCTCCCCTCAGCATCCTCTTCTCCAGGCTAAACAGTTCCCTTAGCCTCCCCTCATATGGCTTGTTCTCCAGAACCCTCACCAGCTTTGTTGCCTTTCTCTGGACAGACTCCAGTGCCTCAATGTCCTCCTTTGTAGTGAGAGACCCAAAACTGTACATGGCATTGGAGATGCAGCCTCACCACTGCTGAGTGCAGGGGAAGGATGACTTCCCTACTTTGGCTGGTCATGCTATTTCTGATACAAGCCAGAATACTGTTGGTCATCTTGACCACCTGGGCACACTGCTGGCTCATATTCAGTTGGCTGTTGACCAGTACCCCTAGATTCTTCTCTGCAAAGCAGCTTTCCAGTCACTTATCCCCTAGCCTGTAGTGTTGTGTGAGCTTGTTGTGACCAAAGTGCAGGACCTGACACTTGGCCTTGTTGAACTTCATACAATTGGCTGCAGCCAATTGATCCAATGACATGGCCAGTTTGCTGATGGAAAAGCTAATCACCTGAATACTGCATTGATGGAGACCAAAGACATGGTATACATAACCAATCAATGCCTGCCTTAAGATGCCTCAGGAGGAAGAAGCCTGATTTTTTTTTTTCACTGTGTATGGATGATATCCTGAAAAAGCTGAACCCAAAAGAGTATGGGGGTCCCAAAGGTGGGCATTTTAAATCACATATCACTTTCAAAAACTGCAATAGAACTACATGGATTTGTGGTTGCAAGTTGTCGTGGTTTAGGGCTGGGCCGGCCA
>NW_010182465.1:29561-32931 GCF_000695765.1 Mesitornis unicolor | reverse complement strand
ATAGGAGGTTCCATGTGAACATAAAGAAAAATTTCTTTGCTGTGATGGTGACAGAGCACTGGAACAGGCTGCCCAGAGGGGCTGTGGAGTCTCTTTCCCCGGAGACATCTCCTTCCCTGGAGACATTCAAAACCTGCCTGGATGTGTTCCTGTATGACCTAGTCTAGGTGATCCTGCTCTGGCAGGGAGATAGGACTAGATGATCTTTCAAGGTCCCTTCCAACTCATAAAATTCTGTGATTCTGTGATTCTGAATAGTGAGTATAAATCTTACACTGGAAGGAAAGTCAAGTATCTGTGCGGACGACTTCTCTTTCTCTCGAATTCATTTAGTGACTGTCTTCCTGACTCCTCTTGCCCTTACCTAGTTTCAGTTTAACAAATCTTGCAGTGAATATAATGTTGCCTCTATGTCACAGTGGAAGTCACAGCCCGGAGTATAATCATTATACAGGTTGAAATTTCTTGGAGGTGAAATAGTTAACAGCAATAACACTGAAAAGATCATAATAAAAAATAAATTAATTTAAAGTAAAAAGGGCCAAGTTTTTTAACATCACTGTATTTCTAATAATCTCAGATTATAAATGCATTGAACAGGAAATTTTATTAGAATAATTTATTACTCATCTAGATTAATTCATGGGATATAATATTTCATTATTCACCTCATGTTATTACATGAGTTCTAATGTAAACTTGATTTACTTTTCTTCTTCTCTGTTATTCTTCTTAATACTGTACCTGAAATTTAAGACTGAAAACTGTACAAAGAAACAGCTATAAAATACATAAATATGCACACGTATTAGCATGTGATTGCGAATATAAATGAATTTAAATATTGCTTACATTATATGTAGTAATTTCTGTAAGACTAACCCTATATATTCTAGGAATTATGCGCATAATAATTGCATGCATTTCCCACTGAATCAAGTGAAATGCCAGTAAGAGATATGAAGGTGTGACTATATAAATCAGTAATTAGTTTGATCTAGAAAATTACTCCCTCAATTTTGGACTATAATTTTTCTGGTCTAAGAGGATTGGCTCTGCCTTCACCTGGGTTTTTCTGTACTATACTGAGCATCAACAAATGGAATTATTATTATAAATTATTATTCTTATTTTTATGTATGTTTGAAAAGACTTTATAAAGCATCAGGAAGAGTTGTGTCTAGTTCATAATGTAGATAATAGATGATCAGAAAAAGCTTCAATTTATTGATCAGTTACATTCTTATTATGTAAACTGCACATCAGAATAATAAATGAGAATCTGAATGATAATGCAGTACAGATGCTAATTTATCATTTTATAGTTACTCTCATATTTTAGAGTTTTCCATGTTTATGTAATTTAAAAAAATTGATTTCATTTTGTAACTTAAAAAAAATTAATTATCTGAACCAGGAACACACTAAAATATCCCCAAACTACTAATTAGGACTAAAACTTACACAAGGTAAGAGACTTATATTTTTTAGGAGAAATATGATCTGGACAGATTCTATTGTTCAAGGAACCTGATGGAAACTAATTAGTCCCTGTCTATATATCTTAGCAAGAGCTTTAATCAGACTCAATCTCTACTTTCCCTTATGCTTCTATTGCACTTACTGATTTATGGAAAAATATTAGAGAATTCAGAAATGTGATTTTCTGCTAGTGAAAAAGACTGTTCTCCTTCATACACTGATACAGTTAGAGCCCAAACAAAATATGCACTTTCTGATCAGCCAGTTATTTCAGCAAAAATTGTTTTATACACTGCTATACAGGAGTGAACCAAATTAATGTATTAGACAAAACAGTTCTGTGGAAAAATGGATGGATACAAACAGAAACTGGATAGGAAACTATCTGTTAATGGCCTGAATCTATCGAAATAAGAGCTAGAAGTAAAACTGATTGGAGGATGGTGCACATTTGATTAAAAAATTGTTCTTTGTTAACATTGCCTGATTAAGTGAACTCGGCATTTCAAAGAGGGTACTTTGGAGCCTCTACATAAAATTTGCAGATGAGACTAAGCTAGCTGTGTGTTCTCATACACTAAAGAAAGAAGCAGGACAAGGTTAAAATGCATGATCATGACAAACTAAAAGGCTGATCTAAAATTAAGACAGAGTGTAATAAAAGTACTAAAAAGGAAAATATTTCAAGAGAAGTAAAGCTAAAAGTATGTTGGAGAATAAGAAACCTGAAAAGAACAATGAGCTAACAATGAAACAGCAGTTCATACTGTGGGGGTGCCTGCATATCCTCTCCTCTTGGTAAAATGGCTTGGTTAACAACAGATGATACAATGGGAATGGAAGTCTACATAGTGCACTTGTATACAGTGCTCAAAACCGCCTGTTCTGATGGTTTTATTTGGTTTCTTTAAAGGGGAGGTGTTTTGTTGATAGTGGGGGCAGGGACATGGCTATGGAGATAGCTCCTATAAGAAGCTGCTAGAAACTTCCCTGGCTCCAATTCTGGACCCACACCTGACCAAGGCCAAGCCAACCAACACCTCTGTGAATTGATGAATTTTAGAAGTGCGCAGAACATGGCATGCCTTCTTTTGCCCTGGTCCCAACCAGTGTGGCCCCAGTGCGGGTGGTGCAGCCCCAGCCCAGCTGGTCTGGTCCAGTGCCAATGTAAGCTCAAGCCCTGCTGCAGCTCCAGCCCAAGAGAGTTGGGAGCTTTTCAAGAACCAGCAGAAGAAACCTGTAGTGGAAAAAGAAGTGGGATGTAAGAAGAAAAACTGTGCAGACACCAAAGTCGGTGAAGAAAAAAAAGAGATGAGGGAGGAGGAGGTGCACCGGAGCAGATGTTCCCCTGCAAGCCATGGTGACATGTCAACCCACCTACAGCCCATGGAGATTCAGTGGTGGTGCAGAGATCCACATGAGAAGGTGGCTGTCCTCAAAGACACCATGACTCCATGGGAAGTGTACACTGGAGCAGTCTGTGGGAAGGACTGCACTACTGGGAAATGTCCCAGTTTGAGCTAAATAGAACTAATTTTCTAGTTGATGATTTTACTTTTCATCTCAGTCTCTTCTAATTGACTTTACTTGCTGAAACTAATGGCATGTTTTTCCAGATAGTGTTCACTGCTACAAATGATAGTGCTTGTATGGTATGCAAACATGACAAGGCCACTGGCACACCAGGGGTGCCGTATTTGCAACTGTGGGGAGGAGCAGACAGATGACCCCAAACTGACCAACTAGGTATTCCATCCCACACTCGTCATACTCAGTATAAAGCTGAGTGATCATGAGTGTCTCAGCCCTCTCTTCTCTTGCTCTTCCTCTTCCCTCTTCTTCTGCAATGGCTGAAGTCTGAGCAGAACCCTGCTAGTTCATCTGCCTC
>NW_010182465.1:26375-29272 GCF_000695765.1 Mesitornis unicolor | reverse complement strand
CCTTATTCTCATTCTCTTCCCATCCTGGGGAAGAAAGAGGGGTTAATAGAGAGCTTCTTTCCATCATTTTTCAGACAGCCCAGCCCTAAACCACAACAGGAAGGGAAGCTCACACCGGAGCGGTTTGTGAGGAAACTGCAGCTGTGGGCAGATTCACAGAGAAGTTCATGGAGGACTTTCTCCTCTGGGAGATTTTTTTGAGTGTGAGGAGTCCTCCGTACCCCTGAAGAAGAAGGAGCAGCAGAGACCGCATGGGATGAACTGACTGCAGCCCTCATTCCCATCCCCCTCTGTGCAGCTGGGAGGGGATGAGAAAGAAATAGAGAACAAAGCTGAGCCTAGGAAGGGGTGGGGGAAGGTGTTTGACTTTAAGATATAGTTGTATCTCTCACTATTCTAATCTGATGCTACTGGTAACTAATTAAATTGACTTTTCTCCCCAAATCAGCCTGTCTTTTGCCCATGACCATAAGCAGTGAGTGAACTCTCCTTATCCGTCTGTCTTGGCCCATAAACTCTTTGTTATATTTTTCTTCTCATCCCATGTGAGGGGGAGAAGTGAGTGAATTGCCTCATGGTGCTCAGTTGCCTACTAAGCTTAAACCACAACAATGCTGCTTGCCAGAATTTGAGGATGTTAAAAAAGAAACTACAAATTACTACCATACAAATATGCAGTAATAAGGGGTTTCCAGAGGACTTTTTAAAAAAGAAGAAATCCATTTAAAAAAAAAAAAGAAAAAGAAATCAAAACAGAAGCAGACAAATGTTTAGTAGTGTCAACAGAGAAGAAGGGAAACAGAGCAGCAGTGAGGCAGCAGTGAGAACATATTTTGGTGCTGTCAGAGTCTCCCTGAAGCATCATGACCTCTGCTCATATTCATCTGGCTGTCAAGCAACACCCTCAGGTCCTTTTCTGCCAGTTAGCTTTCTAACCACCTGTATGGGCTCGGCATGGCATGGGTTAAATGTCTCAGGAGCAACCCCCCAGTGGCAGGAGTAGCCGTGCTAGATAGCATGTAAGAAATTCATTTGTTGAGTCTAAATAAATGAAGCTTAAGAAAAGGTATGGCTGAAATTTACAAAATGTAAAACAGGATACAAAGGGATGATCATCTCAATGGCCATTGTAGGAAGGACACCCCTTCACAAGCAAACAACATAAAATATGAATGAAACTAAACAGTGATTTAGATTGCATATTATGAAAACTCTCCAAATAGTGTGGTTGTGAAGTTAATATGCCATAGTTCTAATAAAGTGGTTGGTTACAGGTGAAATGTATTTTATTGGTTTCAAAAATATTTCACTGAAAGCACAGGCAGATTTTGTAATTCTTCAAAGTAAAGTAAAAATGAAGTTTTGTATTATTTGAGTCCAGTCTAAGAACTCCTGCAGTGAATTTTCTAGGAATTCCACTTTACTGTTGCTCTGAAGGGAAAAGACCTACAGCTGAAGGACCCCATAGCAGGAAAAATACTCAAGAAATGAGAAGCAAGGAAATAAACATCAGAAATGCCTTGGTTTTTTTTGGTTAACTCTGTGAAAAAGCTCTGAATTTCTACCCTTTTCTGTCTTTCCAACACTGGGAAGAACAGACTCTGGCCTCCCAGGTGATATTTAATGCCTTTTCTCTTCTCCAACTATTCACATTTTCCTTTTTAGACAAGCCACCAGGTGGTGATACCATGGGATGAATACTGGTAAGGATAACATATTAAAGGCAATCTCTTCTCACCTGGTGTCACTTGCTTCTATTTACAGGCTTATTATGATTATACCCTACCCTGCTTTGCATTGGATTAATGGAATTTCCTTGTCTCTTTAATGGAAGGGAACATATGGCACATAGCTTTAAAAGTGTGCTACCAAACATAATGAATGTTAGATTGACATTGTTACACCCATAGGCTTTGTTGATAAAAACAAATATTTATACACTGTGACATTCTTTCTGCAAATTGCTAGCCCTACTCAGTGTATGATTCATGAGAAAAAGGATCAGATAGAACAGACTTGGCAAATGGGTAGAAACAGCAGTAAACAAACAGAGAGTAGAACAAAATTCTGTACTACAGAATATAGGACCATATTGCCATTGCTAGAAACAGACAATAAACTTTTTACTGATTTCTGAGGGTCTCAAGAATGAGGCTTGTCAGAATTGCTCTTTCTAAACACATCTTGACCTGCCTGTAGCTTTGTTTTACTTGATTTCTCTGTGAAAAGCATCCACAGATAATTTGTTTTATTTCTCTTTGTATAGTCCAACCATAGTTCTATACTGATAATACAGAGAGATCGACTCATGCAAACTGCATGATGTTCAACAAAGCCAAGTGCAAGGAACAAGAGGTACTGATTTTAAACTGGAAGAGGGTAGATTTAGACTAGATATTAGGAAGAAATTATTTACTGTTAGGGTGGTGAGGCACAGGAACAGGTTGCCCAGAGAAGTTGTGGATGCCACCTCACTGGAAGTGTTGAAGGTCTGGTTGGACAGGGCTTTGGGCAACCTGGTCTAGTGGAAAGTGTCCCTGCCCAAGACAGGGGGGTTGAACTTTAAGGTCCTTCCCAACCCAAACCATTGTATGATTCTATGATTCTATGAGTCTGAGTCTATGATTCTATGAAGAATATATGGCAATATATTTTCCTGTTACCAGGAAAATTTCTTTTCTTGCCTCTATGAAACCGAAGCACGTTTCCAATATTTCTTCTTACTATGCACTTTTTTGGTGACCATTTCATAAGGCAGTGGGAAAACTTCATATGGTAATACTGATGTTGTGCCTTTGTACTGAATATAAATCATGTGTTTGACAGCTCCTGGCACCCCACATTATACTGATACTTCTATTTGTCTTCAGCTGTGTTTTTAAACATCTGTAAATTTT
>NW_010182465.1:0-26344 GCF_000695765.1 Mesitornis unicolor | reverse complement strand
TTCCCTACAGCTAACACAATTTCTCACTTTACAGATATTCTTGATCTCAAATGTCTGATAAATAGAATATCAGTAGGTGTCTATCTATCTTTGATGCTCTTCCTGCAACGTAATGACATGAAATACCTTACTATTTCACCCTACAGGCTTTCAATATCTGTTTATTATTTTGACAATGATTTCCAGTAGCCTATACTATGTTGGCTATATGTCTATACCCAGACTTCATGGCATATTATTTGAAGTCATATTGAGTAATCTACAGTTTATTCTCACACATTACTATATTAAACCTATCATATCCTGCAAAAGCAGCTTTTACTTGCTTGCAATAACTTTTTTTTGTTGTCACATCTTCCTTTAAAGCTGACTTAGGGGAATGTTAATAGCAGAATTATAAAAGTAGAAGTAGAAGGTTCTTTAAAGGTTCATACAGTCCTGTAGTTTTCAAAGTTTTGTTAACTATACAAATGGGCTATTACTTAGGAATCTGTAGAAGATTAATAAAAATTTAGCTATCTGAAATTTGTTGAAATTGTGGAAGATGTTCTATAGGTCTGATGTTCAACCACATCTCAAATTGGTATGAATATCTTCTGCAATTTAAAAAATTACCCTTTATGTGCATCCAGGGTTTAGAGGGCATGTCTAAAAAGTTGCTTAATTCTTTTTAGTTTTAAAATGAGAAAACTGCTGAGACAAATTTTTTTAAAGAGAAAAACTAATGGAACAGCTCAATTCCAGTAATAATATGAAAAGCAGTTCCCTCTTGTTTTGTCATACAGTTGTCACAGCTTTGAGCAGAGAGTTATTTTATTCCAGTTTTGAGGTAGTTACAGAGTTGGTTATAATCAAAGAGTCCATAGCCATGGTTTTCTGCATCTTCAGCTATTGTTTCTTTTAGTTGGCTGGCACCAGTGACATCGTGGCAGTAGATATAATTCCTTGTACTCCAATATATAATTACATATTTTTCTATTATTGTAACAGGACTGTCAACTTTGAGTTATGTCCAGTAGTTTAGCTTGCAAAAACTGTGCTTGTGTATCTTGTGACTAACAATGGCCCATAGGCTAAAGAAAGGAACAGTGAAGAAAAAATGTCAGTGTCTTTTAGCAATGAACACTTAGATGTAAGTAATGTTCAGAAAAAAAACCCTTGAAATAATCTCTCAATTTCTATTAGCATTAAAAACCAAAGAATAAATGGAATGAGAACCCTAAAACTAGCTCATCTAAGCCAAATTATGTTTAAATGGGCTTTACTTAGCCTGTGTAAATTGATGAACAATAATTTAAAAGCTTTATTACAAAGTATTTACTAATGGAAAATGAAACTATATGATCTTTGACATCACCTTGAAAGAAGACACCTTCATTTCAAAGACAGTAGGGAAGAGTCATTCAAGCATAAATTGAATGAACTGGAGAAGACATGGTAACAGGAAAGAAAACTTTCTATTCAGTTGCTCCTGTGAATACAGAAGTGCTCAAATAATGTCTTCATATGAGCCACCAAATCATGAATATTAAAAAAGATCACAAAGTCACAGGAGACCAGTTACTACCTTGCAGCAGAGAAGAGGAAATTCCTATGGTGGAAGATAAGTTGTATTCAAGCAAGATAATTTAATAGCTCTTGCAGATAATACACAACGTTTTCAAGACATGGCCAAAACTATACTGTTTTCAGTTACTCTTTAAAATAATCTCTACTCTACTTTGCAGTGAGATAAGATTATAGTGGTTTTACTGTCAATAATTTTCTTTATTATTTTAAATAAGAATTAGAATCTGAACCATTGGAAGCTATGTTTGTTTTGCCACCTTTTTCCCATTTGAAAGCAGGAATATATATATGCACATATATGTATGTATATACATTGTTTTGTACAGGAAAATTATATGGGCTGGGGAAAGTACATCAGAATTTCACAGATGACACATGTTCAGTGACAAGAAGTCTTGCTGTGCTGGTCTTACTGAATTAAAAAAATGGTCACTAATATTTCCTAAGATCATTGTAGTATTCACCAAAAAACCCACCCATTGGCAGTAAGAAAATGCCAGGCTATATAAAAAGTGTTTTGAAAGCTGCAATGAATTTGCCTTATCAAAGTTTGATCAATGAATTCATACATGTTTTCAACATTCTGTAATGATACGGATTGTGAACTTGGTGGTTTGCTGTGCATTCTCATATGAGGTAGCGATCAAAAAATACTTGCCCTGTTTCCCAAAGTGTTCAGAAATGCAAGTGTTTTTTCCTGAACATTCATTTGAACTATCATATGAGCATGAAAGTAAAACTCTGCTTAACAGCTTTGCTTACATCTCTGGTGTTTTCTTGTGACTTAATGATCTTGATGTAGTACAGCAAGAAAAAAGTATAATGGTTTATAATATAGCTGAAAAAAATCAGAGTTTTTTCCTCATTTGATGTGATGTAATCACTAATGAAGTGACGTAAAAAGCTGAACAAAATATCTCACTGTCACTTTCTGTAGTATAATGAGTGAAAGAATGTCTGAATATGAAAACCATTTGCAAATTATGGTTATGATTTAGCAGCCAAGAAAGAAGTTCAAAAGTGTTGTGAAGGAACATAAAACCTGAATTTATATAGAAACCTCTTGCTTTATCATGATAGAGAAAAGCACTCTTGCTTTATGTTAGCAGATAAGACCAGAGTAGATTTCATGCCAATATCATCATATAGTCATAGGAGTTCACTATTTCAACCTTACCAGTAATGAAGTGAAATATTGACATAGCCTGGAGGGAAGCTGTTGAAAATAAACATTAATCCTTTTAAGTGTTCGCTCACTTTGAATTTCAACCCTCTCATTAGACCTGATATATATAATTATAGACATGAAGAATCACAACTTTTTATTGTCTTATCAAATATTTTATCGATAAACTTTTTTGACCCATGTGAAAGCTTTTTCAATCATATATAGGAAAAACACCTTGTTGCCATTCAGGCATGTTATTCTTAGAGTACTCTCTGTAGACATAGAACATACTCTTTCTAAAATATCTGAAGGCTGCTTTTTTTTTTTTTAATCTCAAACTTTTCAAGACTAAATTAAACAATTTTTTTTTCTGGTTTATATTTGCTTTGTGTGGAAATTTTCAAAGCGTCTAAACATTTTTATTGCCATACTCTGGATTCCAATTTTGTCTACATATTTCTTATAGTTCAGTGGCCAAAAAAACCAGCATTCCAACTGAAACTTCACCAGTGCCAAGTAGAGCAGAATAATTACCATCTGCGTCTTACATTTTACACCTCTGTCAAAACCCACTAAAATAACTTTTGCCCTGAGTCGCTATACAGATGACTCAAATTCTGATAGCAATTTTCCACATCTTTCCACACTTTTTTTCAGTACTGCTGCCAAGTAAAATATTTTACCTTTTCTATCTTTGTATGTGATTTTTCTTCTGAAGCATACTAATAGTTTTACTTTTATCCATATTTTGCTTCATTTTACTGATTTCTTGAGTTTCTAAAGAACATTTCACTTTTTTTTAAATTTTGCTTAATGTGAGAGAAAGAGAGAGATAAAGACAGGCCATTAAATACGTGCTTTTTAATTGGATTCAACCTTCTTAAAAGTCATATTAAAATTATTAAAGGAAATATTGCAAGCTTACACTGTAAAAACAACAGGATTGATGTTAAGCACTCTGTATTTCTAACCTTCTGTAAAGATTCCTATGGAAATCCCTAACGATTTATAAGCACATTCCTAGTACCTTTGGCTTATGGTTGCTGAGTGCACTCAAAGCATAACCTATTTTCATAGTCACTGCTTCATGCACTCTTTGAGAATTTGCGGACACTTGCAAGATTGTAGGATCCATTGCATTTCTTCCATCTGTTATCAATATGCTGTGTTGACAATCACTGTGAATACAAGCTTTTTTGCCATTTTTTATTAATCTGACTTGTAATACTGAAAGTCCCTTATTTCAAGATAGGTTTTTCTTCACATTGTCAGACTCCTGTTAACTCTCCAGCCTGGCCTGATTCTTGACTTCCTGAGTCAGGGACACATTTTCACTGATACTCTCCTGTTTCCTCATTCTTTCTTCTTGGCCTTTGCCCCAAGTTCCCTTAGTGATTTGCTATCTCAGTGAATGACATTAGGTCTAGTGTTGTAAGATCTATCCATATATCATTCTCTAGTTATTCACAAGATGTTTTATGTATTATCTTTCTGTCTTCTTAACTGATTAATCATGCCTCTGTTTTATACTTATTTTGAGGTTGGTTTACAGTTTAAATTCTGTCCCATGCTTTTGCCACTATAATCATCTGTGTAAGCTAGTTGAAAATAAGTAGAAAGATGGTGCTGCAGAAACAACCAATCTCAAAAGTAAGGCTGTATGTAGCATATTTTTATTTTTACTGATATTTATTGTTTCCAAATGGATTATGAGACAAGCTGGAGATAATTTCCTTTGTCTTTTATATTTTCAGAGATTTAGTTTCAGACCTTCATTATTTTACTCCACCCTTTTATGTCTAATCGTGAACCTAAAGTAATTTCCTTTATTCCTGACCATACACAGTATAGCAAATAGTCACTACTCTGGGACAGGGTGCTTGACAATTATTTTTATTCAGTATATTATTTCCTACACTTAATATGAGCCTTTATCTAAGTGAACATGAGATTCTTAAAGATGTTGTTTCAAAAAAAGGCTGACATTGGCTAATAATTTGCTTATATATATAAGCAAATACATGTATATGTGTGCATGTATATATATACATATGTATCTAGAGACTCAAACTATTGTAACTTTTTTACCTGTTCTTTATGCAGATAGCTTACTTTTTGAAATGCATATATACACTGAATGTTTGGAATAATATTTTGATGATATGATACTAATATAACACAGGGTATAACCTATTTGAGTTAATGATATGATTCTTTTTTTCAATAGGTGTAATATTTTGCTTTAGTTTAGTGTAGTACTGCAAGTAATAGTTCCCAGTTTTGAGTATAATCTGGAGATTTATTTTCAAGGGGTTTAAAATTGAATGTGAAATCACATATGTTTGAACAAGTAGCCTTTGAGAAATGACAGTGACATCTGCAGGTTAATCTACTTGCCTGACCAGCTCCTCAATAAAATTTTGTCTAATAAAACTAAATGCACATTACTTCCTCCTGTACATAAAAACATAAAAAGATGACAGTAATTGTCTTAGAATGGTTATTTCCAGGTCAATATACTGAGGCTAAAATTCTCTAATATACAGCAGCACTACTAACACGTAAAAAGTCTGGTCTTCTGTCTGTCTGGTTATGGTATACAAGCAAAGTCATACTAAGATGTGGAAGAGTATTTATTTGTTCTGCAGTAAGCAAATATAGTGTCTGTTCATTCCACGTATTGAAATTATGTGCTCCTTCCTATCTTCCTTGCTGGGGTTCCACAAGTTTTTCTTGAGTGCCAGGTTTCAAGATAAGTCGACATAGTGATTCAGTTCTTGAAACAAAGGAGGAATTTTATTTTATTTTATTGTACAACTGTGAAAAGTTTTGCACAGTAAAATTGGAAATCTTGTTGAGAAGTAGAAGGTTGCTATTCACTGATCACCATTGCAGCTGTCATTATAATCCCCTGATGGACCAAATAGTTCTTGATTTAAACCAAGGTCTTTAGTTATGCCAAAAATATCTTGATTTGTGTAGCTGGGTGCCAATTTCTTGACTGTATCTTGACTTTTACTCTCAGCAGATGGAATGAATAGAAGGCTCTACATTGTTATGAGAAAATTATACTTTCCCTTTCTGTTCTCTTGGATTTAAATGACCATATCTGGCACACTTCCTGCTCACTATTTTCTTCATGGTGCTTTTCCCTGTGGCCTTCAAGGACATCCCCACTTCTGTGTTAAAACTATATTGTTACATGCATTGAATAGGATTAAGTTTTTCAGATAACCAAAGATTTTCTTAGTGGCTTATGTTGCAGTTAAATTACTGTTCTCCACTCTAAGTAATACAGCTATTTTATTACTTCTTTTTCTGAGCTACCTTACTATTTATATAGTCAGATGACAACAAACATAAATGAACTCTCCCTGGGCATTCAAAAAGACAATAAACAGGAAGTAACATAAATCTTGCCTTAATTTTTCCTTTCTTATATAAATTACACAATCTTTGGGATCATAGTAATAAAGCTTCTTTTTTTCTGATTCTGTGTCTTTCGTTTTGTCTCACACTGCACCTCGACCTACCTAGCATATAGACTGGAGTCTGTGATGATCAAAGATTAGATACAAAAACTCAGTAAAAATTTGAATAAAAAAAAAAGATTTGAATGCAATTAAGTTAAAGACTTCCACACACTAAAATATGAAACCAATGCAGAAGCAGACTGTATTTTTATTTCTAGTAAATGTTCACCTTCTGGCTTCCTAAATGCAATTCACAAATGGCTTTTTGACCTTTACAGATTCCAGTTCACTCCACTCACATGTCTAAGCACAGCTGTAGCTGAAATACCCCTTTTCCTTTTCTTCACATGCATGAATTTCGTACTTGTGTATTTTGGCTTTGTTTCTACTGGTTTTTTTTTAAAATCTCGATTTTTATGAAACTTAGTGCAAAGTAATCTTTAAAAGAATGTCTTTCAGATCATGTAACCATCTCAAAGTTGCAATGTTGCAGTTTGAATGTTCTTGTGCTAGAACTCAATATGACCAGGAGGATGTGGCTTTCACGTGCCTGATGCTCATGAATGTGTTTATCACATGACATCATGTGTCATAGTCCACTATGTGATAGTCTACAAGGAGGCTCATGTTAAAAATTTAGAGGTTGATGAAATCGAAACATCAGAAAAAGAAAGAACAATAGCATTGCCAAGAACATAGTTCATTGCGTACAAGGATAAAAAGGAACTATGTCACTTCAAGGGTATAGGAGTCCTAAGAAAAAAAAAATACTCAAACCCATTATTTTGTGTTAAATGTTAAGAAGCCTTTCTCTTAATGACGTTTTCAGACCTGTATCTTTAAAGTACTTTTTTCTCTACATACATTTACATGTCCTTTTCAGGACATCCTGGACCACTGATTGCATGCAGTAAGTGTGAGTTCTGTATATTCTCTTAGATAATGCATACTGTGCAGTACATCAGACTGCTGTCCTGCCTGTCATCTTCACTTTTAACATGCCTGAATGCTCAGTTTGAATGCATTCCAAATATGAAGTATATTGTGTTGAAAACTGAAGTGATCTGCTGAATTTTAGTATGGAAAATTGCTTTCCTATGCAAAATGATTGTCTTTTAAAATACACTTTTCTAGGCCAGAATTTTTCCTGGTAAGTTTTTTCCATAAAAACAGTTTGTGTGAAATTATGCTACCCTAGAAGCCATATGGGAATTTTGCCTGCAAATCCTGATTATCAGCTTCTTCCCTGTGTCAAAATGTTTAGATCCGTAACATAGTTTGAGTGGAACCATCTCATTCCTCTTAGCTGCTCCATGTACAGGCATCTTGAACCCAGTAAGAAATGAATGGCTTTGTGATTTTATGAGCTCACACATAACTGTTAATTCTCTCTACTGTCTCCCATATTCATATACAGCCCAAGAAAAATCACCGCAAGAGATACTAGATTCTTGAAGGAGTGGGATTCTTGGATGAGATGGATTTCTGAATGCCACTCTGCAAAATAAATATTTAAATAAATGTCTGTACATTTTATGTTTAGGCAAACATCTAAACATTATTGAAACAAACAAAAAAATCTTCCTACTTGCTACCAAACTCTTTGAGTGCCTAAGACTGTGCTGGGTTGTACACACAAAAATATCTAAAGATTGACTGTGCCTGGTATGTCAGTGTCCAACATTCAATGTATGAGAAGGATTTGTAATGTAGGAGTTGCCTTGACTTTCTTAAATGGGACTAGGGACCATCCTTACGGCATATATGTGTCACCTCAATAATAAGTTCAGTGCCTGTGACTTCTACACCAACCAAGCCTATGGGAAACACAGATTAAATATGTCATCCTCACTGAAGAAATACAGCTTTTCAGGCTTCAAATACAAACTCCTCTTTTACTCCTTTTCTTCACTTATCTAAGCCTTGGTTTATTGTTTAATCAGAGATATAATCACTGTTTGTTATACAGTCCTTGAATAGTAATTACTATGAAATCTGAATGCATACCTTTCAGGTAAATTGAAAACTGACAAGCAGCAGTTATTTTAAGGTTCTGCCTTTGACCATGGCACATGGTGATAGCTTTATACTGAGAGCTTAAATAAGTAACTCCTAACAACTGCAACATAGAACATGCATACAACACATGAAGAAGTAAATACTCATCCAGTGTGTGTAATTAGTCACTCACAGCTGTAAATGCTAAATGAAGGGTGTCATGGAAATACATGTCTATTACTAAATAAGGAAATACAAATCTGTTTCTGCTGTTCCTGGTTTTTATTTCCTATTCATCAGCTTAGTCAGCAATATGCACCATATCTCAGCCATTCATCAAGCTAGGCCTTCCAAGGCCTTTTGTTTTCTTCTGTACCCTTCCATACCAAATTAACTTAATTTCCTTTTAATATTTAAATAATGTGTGTACTGCACTTTGGGAACCTCTGTTTTGCATGTCTAATATTTCTATGTATTGCATAGGTGTTTCTAGATGTGTAACTCAGGGTTGTGAGTTGCACTGGGTGACAAGGTGAACAAAAGTCCAAGATTTAAAGAGTGGAGGCTTTATCAACTGTACATTAAATTATGGGACATTTTATTATTGATTTTAATAGGCTTTCTTTTTGGCTTTGTTAAACACATTCTCCTTTCTACTTTCAGCTAATAGAAAATATCCTTTAACTCTTCAAAGTAGGAATAATATTTTCTTTTAGACAGCAAGGTTTCGAAATCTCAAAGCCAAATAATGTATATTGACTATGAAACTTATATAGAAATAATCAAACTAAAATTTTGATCGTGAAACATATTGGTATTATGGATTTTGTTATGGCAACTACAGATGCTAAGAAGAAATACTTTTAATGATCATTTTGCTGCAAGAGCTTTAATTTTATGATTAAAGTGAATTAAAATGACATAACAATTATTGTCAACTTACAGTAAATACATATGAAAATTATTATATTTTATCTATTTAAGAACAAATACTATGTTAGATATCAGAGAATGGCCATTACATCAAAGTTATTTAATAGAAATAGCCACATAGCTGGATGTAGGCATGCACTAAACTTCATCTTAAAAGAGTGAAATGCCTGCCAAACAAAACAGTGTTTGTTTAGTAGTTCACATTCCACACCTACAGTTTCAATGAAAACAGAACTGTCACTATGAAGCTTGTCTTCAACATTTTCTGGGAATTTATGGTGTTGCTACTAAAGTTTACAAAAATTTGCAAGGATGAATATTTGTGAAAAAATGTTAAACTAAGGTTAAATGTATCGCTGTTGACAAGAACTGGCTTTTAGGACCTGTCTTCCCTTTCACAGTCTAATTATTTAATAATTTTAAAAAAAATGCTTCCCATGTTGAAATGTTCTATTAGCTGAAAATATGCATGATAACTTCATAATAATTGGACATCTTGTAATTTTTTAGTTACTTACATGACGGGAAATGCTGGTGTGAGTGATCTGTTACCAACACATAGTGTTACCACTGCTCTCAATGAGTTCAAGACCACAGAAGGAAATTATAACATTCTTTGTGAATGTTGTTCACAAGAAAAGAATTGCTTTTGAGGAAAGTACTGGGGTGTGTGTGTTTTGGTTTTGGTTTTGGTTTGTTTGGCTTTGTTTTTCCCTGAAGAGAACATATTCTTAATGGATGTACATTTTTAAATCTAGGGGAAGGAAGAAAACTCTATGTTGATGCTCTAGAAAACCAAATATTGCCCTAGGTTATGAATAAGTAGGCAGCAACATTTCAGATAGAAATTAAGAATGTTCACATTAAAAGTATCTACTGTGTGGGAAGGTGATCTACTGAAAGCATTGACATTCCATTGAACAGCATTCAATTAATGTCTGTGTGTGTATGTTTGTGTTTATATGGATAAAACAATCACAACTGGTTATTTTCCTTGGGATACAGGACACACAAAACTTGCGCAAAATTTCAGTTGCAATTTGTGCATTAATGAAAAGAAACATTGATGCATCATATATAATGTAAAACACTAAAGCATGAAACATCTGTTCAGTGTAGTAAAGATTGTCTCATGTCCTCCACATGCATATTTCTCAGTTGTAGAACTGAAGAATATTGAGATAAATTGATGTTACTGTAAGAAAATGAGCAGGTGCTGGAGTTTATAATGTTATCAATATTAAAAAGGCATAATGAGTTTGTCTTAAGGGTTACATTTTTATAAAATACAAAAATTCTTTGCCACTTTTTCATTCTATTGCATGATATAACTGCCACAGCATTCTATAAATAAAACATGTCCATAAATACTTTATAAGGAAGATACTGCCACATAAGCTTGTGAAAACAATAAGAATTTTCTTATTTAATTACTTTTTGTTGTTATTGTTGTACATAAGACTCTGCTTGTCTATCTGGTTTCTTTTAAGAAATAATTTTTAAAAAGCTTAGAAAACGTGGCTGTGGAAAAGATGATATTATACTGAAAATGTCTAATTACATCTTTCCCTTCCACTTTTACAGACATTTATGCCTGCATATATTATATGGCGAATATAAGTGGGCTAATATTCTTTGATTCTAGAGTAAACAACATTTCCATTGTCTGTCAGTATATTTTGAAACCAAAGTCTTAGGAACTGAGAAAGCATCCTGCTTCTTTTTCTTAAGGAGTAACTAAACCTACCTATGGATTAAGGAATTGTTTATCTCATTGTTACCCAGTTAACAGCAAAACAAGGCATAAGAAATGTGAACAGGTCAATCATTAAAGGCTAATGGAACAATCAGCACCATTCAAAAAACTGAAATAATTGGAAAAAAAGATAAAATGCTGCTATGATTGAGGAATAAAAACAGAATAAAGAATAACAACATGGAATACCAAGCTCTATCAAAGAGAGCAATAACTGGATCATGGATGTGAGTCCCCACTGCAACACCATGATGAAAAGAGTTTATGAGATACTTTAAAATCTGAATAGGAAGTTAGTAAATAAAAGCAGTGAACTGGTAACACTTATGCTGCTGTTAAGGAGTAACACTTCTGTTTTGTTAATACCAGTGAAGCCACTAATAAAATAGTGCATTTTGTCCCAGAGTTCTTGGAGAATGAAGAAAACTGGGGAATTAAGAGAAAAGGAACAATCCAAATACATGAATACTGGGAAGATAGTCTTATTTTGAGAGAACTGATTTGTTGAATTCAATAAAAGAAAATTAATCACATCTAATCACAATCCACTTGTATTATGGTGTTCAATGAGTGTAACAGATGAAAATGCCACAGTTCAGGAACTATAACTAGAAAGAAATAACAAATAAAGTTTAACTATTTAACACACATAATTTTTTGCTGGAACAACTCCTGTATGATGGGCTTTGTATTACTCAAAATCTTTAAATCAAAGTATATGTCTTTTTTAAAAGGCAGTGTTTGAAGTATCTGGCATCAAACCTTAAGTCTCAGAATAACCACAGAAATCAATATATGAGATTTTATATCTCACAAAGTGCAACTAATGTTCTGTCCTTCAAAATTATGTCCAGGCGATTTTTGGATCCTTTCTTGTGCTATTATTAATTATTTCTACTGCTGCTGAAGATATCAATCCTACCTAAAATCACATATGCATGATGAAATAATCATCAATTATTTGAAAAAGAATGATGTAGAACAGGCAGGAAAGAAAATAGAATGAATAAACTATTTGTTCATATTCCTGTAACTTCTAATGTAGGGATCCTTCCAACCAGCTCTAGACAGCTTACTTCTCTAGCTATAATTACCAAATTAAAGATTAAAGGTCTTTGTTATTGCCGCACTTAATGACAGTATAGACATAAAAACCCAGGGTTAAGAAAAACAAATCATATTGAAGAAAATGGAAGGCTTTTTTAAGTTATCATAAACTAAGTGATCAGGGAAGGGAACATACTGTTTTAGCTGTTTGCCCAATATTGTAGTCACTGCATCACTGTCTAAAGCATAAGCTCAGTAATGTTTCAAAATAATATCTTGTCTCCATGCCTGTCTTTAATCCTCAGGTAAGCATACTGCAGCACATTCAAATAGATGCCAAAATGAAGATACTGACATCAACTAATATATTATTTTTGTTAACACATACTAGATAAGTTTAGATCAAAGTGTAGATAGTCTAGATATTGCTACACTCTCTAAAATACTGTAAAAACACTACAACAAATGGTAGTAAATTCCATTTTTGAATGACCAAAAACCAGATGAATGATACTAAACAAAGCTAAAGTACTTCTACTGTCAGATATTACCTAAGGAAGACCTGCATTCTGACATAAAGGCAAATGGTCACAGTAGTCCTAGGCAGAAGGAAGATGAATGGAATGATAAGTTACAAAGAAAGAGGCCCTCAGCCTTACTTTGTGGGAGAGGAAAGGAGAAGGTCCTGCTTGATAAACCTGATTGCCTTCTATGACAAGGTGAACCACTTAGTGGATTAGGAAAAAGCTGTGAAGTTTTCTGTTGAGACTTCAATAAAAACTTTGACACTGTTTCCCAGAAACTGGCTGATCATGACTTGAGGTGGGTGTAGTCTTCATTGGGTAAAAAACTGGCTGTGTAGCTGGGCTAAAAGAATTGTGGTGAATGGAGTTAAATCCAGTTGTTGGCCAGTCACAAGTGGTGCTCCCCAGCACTCAATACTGGGAGTAGTTTTTTTTATCAATGATTTGGATGAGGGGATTGAGTGCACCCTCAGTAAGTTCGCAGATGACACCAAGTTGGGTGGGAATGTTGATCTGCTTGAGGGTATGAAGGCTCTATAGAGAGATCTGGACAGGCTGGATTGATGACCTGATGATGGATTGATTCAACTGTATGAGATTCAACATGGCTAAGTATCATGTCCTGCACTTGGGTCACAACCCCATGCAACACTACAGGCTTTGTAAATGAGTGGCTGGAAAGATGCTCAGTAGAAAAGCACCTGGGTTGTTGATCAACAGCATCCTGAATATGAGCCAGTAGCATGCACAGGTAGCCAAGAAGGCAAATAACATCCTGGCTTGGATCAGAAATAGTGTGGCCAGCAGGTATAGGAAAGTGTTTGGCTCCCTGGACTCGGCACTGGTGAGGCCGCGTCTTGACTACTGTGTTCAGTTTTGAATCCCTCTATGCAAGAAAGACACTGAGGTGCTGGAGTCTGTCCAGTGAAGGGCAACAAAGCTGGTGAAGGGTCTAGAGCACAAGTCTTACAAGGAGTGGCTGAGGGAACTGGGGTTGTTTAGCTCAGAGAAGAGGAGGCTGAGAGGAGATGTTATTGCTCTCTACAACTACCTGAAAGGAGGCTGTAGCGAGGTGGGTGTCGATCTCTTCTCCCAAGTAACAAGTGATAGGTCAAGAGGAAACGGCCTCAAGTTGCACCTAAAACTATATTGTATGACTAAGACCATCATCCAGATGTTCCTTGAACTCTGACAGGCTTTGTGCCATGACCATTTCCCTGTGGAGCCTGTTCCAGTGACTGACTTCCCTCTCAGTGATGAAATTTATTTTGTTATTCTCTATCTTGTTAAAAAGTCTATTCTGTGTTGAACCTAGTAAATATGATTTTGACTTGCTAATAAAAGGCCATAGACTTTGCATTGATGTGGCAGCGAAGGATTCAGGACTTGTTTGGGTCACTTTTAGTCTGAGTTGATTTTAGTTTATTCCAGCTGTGATGTTTGTTCAGCAGCCAGGGAACTATTGCCCAGGTTATCTTAAGTCTTATCTAATTGTGTGGCATGGCACTTATTGTTAAATAATGGACACTAAAATGAAGCAGACAATCTATGAAGAGTGAACTACCTATGACCCTAGCTAAAACTGTGTTATGGCAACGTACTCACATACACATAATCATACGAGAGGCCTCAGACTGTGAACTGAAATCACAGTAAACAACTGTCACTGAAGGTGTGCAACCTTGGTAGTGAGGTAAAAATGCTTTCAGAGGAACAAAGAAAACAGAAAAATAACTATAACATAGAAATGAGAACCCAAATAGACTGAGTTAGGAAACATATAAAAATATGCAGACCCAGGATTAAGAAGGAAGAATCTCCTCCCTTGCCTCCACCATCATACAATACTACCTGGCAAAGAATTCAAGACACTGATAACTCACCATGAATCCCACCCATATCTTATTCTTCTTGAGGAAGAACGGTAACATTGACTACAGGACCCAAAGGAACATGAAAAGATGAGCCTAACATAAGATAAATAAGTAGATACTAGGAAATTCATACGTGTACATTTTTCAGTAACAATTAAATAATTTGGACGGTGAGTGCTAGTACTGGAGTAATTAGACTAATAATAGTTACACCTGATTATTGTTGTATTTTGTTTGGATAATTAAAATTATTTTAGTCTAACAATAAATCCTCATCTTCAAATGTAAGATAAGTTCCCTTTGCTCACAACAAAATTTTGTATGTCACAACAAAATTTTGTATGTCACCACATGAAAGTTCACACATTGACAAATTTAGGAAGTTAAAAGAAGAAAATAATAATACTACTGCAGAATCTTGATCAAATGTACCAAAAAACTTTGTGCTTACTGGAAGGTGTGTCTGTAGTCAGATGGTGCTGATCAGATTTGATTGACAGATTAGTGTAAATCAGCAGTGGGGGTTTTTTGGTATTTATGCTGACTTTGCAATAATAAAAACCAAGTAGAAGCCAAGTAGTCACTAATAGTAGGTAATGTTCATTGACAATAAAGTAGAAGCAACTAATTCAGTCTATGATGGCCACTCGAGATTTACCCTGCAACATATTTACTTCCAGCTAAGAAAGCAGAATAAATTTGGTTTGTATCTCTTTCCTTTGTCTTGAGTCACTAAATGTCTTATGCTATGTATGTCTTGCCACATGTTTTGTTTGTGCACAGGACTCAAGATAGAAAATATGAGCATAGTACAGGGTCAGGTCTAGCTGATGACCAAAGTTACCTAAGAAAACTTAGTGACTGCACATTAAAATATAACTGTGGTTTGACAGTAAGCAAGACTGATAAGGGTGACCACTGTACTAGAAACCTGCTACTGATGAACATAATTCCACCTTTCTAACCCACCCCAATACAGTTTTGATTTGTCCTAACAGAATTTTAGAATTCTTTCTATGTTGAATGTGTTAACCTAATTTTACAAATTTTTAACATAGAGGTCTCTTCTTGTCCTACATAGCTACATTATACAATTGAAATTGATTCTTCAGGGATTTTTGTACTACAAATGCAACCTTATGTGCACTTGTGCCTGTGCGTCAAGACAATCGCCACTGCTGTAGAAAAATCCTTGGCATAACGAGAGAAGATCTTAATCATGAGTCTGAACTGATGTAGTTATGTAGTACTTAAATGTTTCTACATAAAAAGGCAAGTTCTCATTCTCTTTCCAAATGCTTCTGATGATGATTTAGTCTTGTCAAAAGGATATTGAATGTGAAAGCATTTGTTAACATTTGTTTCAGTAAAGCATAGTATTTTGCACTAGGCAAAAGACAGAGTTTCTTCATGTTATAAAAATATAAAGTACACATTTTGGCTACTCTCCAAACATGTTTAGGTACAACTACTACCTTATGGTAAAGTCTAGAAACTTAGTTTATGTCCTTGAGAGAATGTTGATACCTGCTTCAATAATGTAATATTAAATTAAGAGGAAATCTGTTTAAAAAAAGCCAGAGTAACAAAATTTCTCTCAGCTTGTATAAAATGTTGAATTCTGCCTTACTTGCAATTCACTTATTTTGGCTTGGCCATTTATTCAGTAGAAGGATCCAATTTGCCTACAAGTTAGGTGATTGCTAGCATTACCTCATGTAATACAAGCTTAATGCAATGTTTTTGTTAATCTACTTACTGTAATTCAATTTGTTATTGTAACAATGCAATTAAAAATGTTAACCTTGCAAATGCACCAATCGCTAACATAATGTGTAAGAATAATTTGGTGATATTAGTGATGCTTCTTATATCTTTGATTTCAGGTATGCAGATATTTGCAGGATCTGGGCCCAGAAACAACATGGGGTTTTTTCCTTGACAAAACAAGTGAACATGAATAATCACACCACTGAATTTTCAGATACTTATAAAAAAAATACCTAAGTATTTTCTGTTCTTAAAGTATAAGTATATTTGGTCATTCTGGTGTTTCAGTAGTGTTGTAACCATTGCTTTTGCTTCAACTGAAGACTTTACTGAACTTTAAAAAGCAGACTTTACTGAACTTTACTTCATAACATGCCTATGAAGTAGAGAGGTATTCTTTAAAAATTATTTTCCCCGTGTCATGAATGGGCAGCTGAGCTCACAAAGTATTCACTGAAAAACAAATTTGTGCCTTGGCATGAAGGTCATGTTTTAGGTTCATGGTAAGAAAATGGACACATTCTGTTATAAAGAAAGCTAATTTATTTTGAAGTTTGATGATTATAGTCCTTAATTCAAACTCATATCTCCTCTTTTTTGTAGGTGAAATTTACAGTGGTTGTACTTTATGTCAGAGCAATGGATGGATGAAGTAGACCCAACCTTGGTTAAGCATTAGATGCAATGATATTAATGCAAACTTTCTTACTGTTAAAAAAAACCCAAACAAACAGTTCTGTTCTTAGTGGAGAGGAATAGCACAAGCACTCATTTGGCTACTTTTTTTTGTTCAAAGCATCCTGACAAAAACATGTTGTCAAGGAGGTGATGAGCTTCTAAAGTAGTGACTATACATCCTCTTGGCCTGCGAGAAGAATAAAAACTAAGTTAGACTACACTAGAACATAAGTAGAGTAGAACAGAACAGAACAGAACAGAGCAGAAGTTATTTCACTCTTCCACTTTAGTGACCTCATGTTAATAACAAAAATTACAGCAGTTGTAGATAGATCAAAATAACCTCAAAACTACTTACATACATAGTAAGCCCAAATCTGGAACTCTAAATACTGTGAAAGTGAAGATCACTATAGATGAATTACCACTTTCCTCAATTTTCTCTCATTTAGGAAAGTACAGCACTTAGACAAAAAAAAAAGAGAGAAAGAAACATATAAATAGAAGCAGGTCCTTTATGCTTTTATGCTGGGCAAAAGACTGAGGGGCTTCTGCTTTGTGAAAAGCTTAATATAAATTCCACTGAAAGGTTAGTTCTTATTTTAATTACATTTATATTTCCTGAGGTAAATAGTTAATTTTTAAAGGGAAACAATGCTTAAACTGTTTTGACACGTTTTCATTATATGATCTTCAGTGGAACACTGAGATGTACGCATTGTGAAGTAGCCACTCTGGAATGCAAACATAAGGGTAATATTATGGAACATTACTGACAGAAATGAAGAAGGGCATATCTCATGAAAGTTTCCAAAATACCTTAAATTATTTCAATGAATGTGTTTGAGAATAGAGGTTCAATTAGTAAGTATCACTCTTGTATTGACTCACACAGAAAAATATTGCATTCAGGGTTGTATGTGTGGTCTCAGCAAAGCCATATGGAGGTAGATGATCACCTCTCTGCTCTGTTATACTACCATTTTGCTTTGCAAGCTGGTGTTTAATTTGCTACCCACACACCACTCATTTGGGTGTCAGCACTAAATGTGTTTATGCCAACTGTGTTTCAGTTTATTATTCCTTAGAGGTATCTGCTTACATTTTCTATAGCAAGATCTCAGGACTGAACGAATTCGTTACAAAAGATAACACAATGAAAACTGCAAATCATAAAAGAAGAAAGGAAAAATGGTTGAAACACATTTTCATTACAAAAATCTATCCTGAATAATTACAGGCACAGAAAACGTTCCTTTGATGGATTCATGCTAAATGTCATTTTGTAGGTCCCTATGTTTATTTCAAATAATCTGAGACAGTACCTATGTACAGGTTTTGGGTATTTTTCCAAAAATTTCTATCTTTTTCTTCATGGAATTAAAGAATATTAATTGTAATATATTTTTACATACTGCTGTTAAAACACAGATCATGGTCTACCAATCTTCATGAAGGTTTACAGTTATTTGGCATAGTATTCCCTAAGTGGAGTTTATGAAGATTGTTGTCCTCAGAATTTCTTTTACACCATGACAGTGCATAGTCAAGCTATACTGTTCCTGTTATGGCACTGACAACCAATTCAGGTAATGCCATTGACAATAAATTGTCATCTGTTTCAGTAATCTGTACAAAAGCATCTGATGTTTTATGTAAATACAAGTTACATTCTGTTGTGTTTACTCTTTTAATAGTAAAAACAACTGTTTTCACATGTTACAGTAAATATCTCAACTGAAAACCGGAAGGAAAAAATCTACTATGTTGTAATCAACAAAAGTTAATTTTCCTTTTTTCTTGTTACATTAAAATATTACCTAAAGAGCTATACCTTAGTGAACTACGTTACTTTAAATATGACAAAACTCATAGCATTTTATTAAATTACATCATAGGATGATAAAAAATAACCCAACAAAACAGTGTCAGTTTATTATTCAGAGGCCCTCAGTCTGAACACAATAATTTAGTTTATCAGTTGATTATATATGAAGAGAAAAGCTCCATTAAGTAACACAAGGAGTTCTGGACCAGATCTCAGTTGCTGTATCATAATATAGTTACAATAACACTAATGGAGCTAAAGTGACATACATTGTTTAAAGATCTGGTCTATTGCACACACAACTATAATCTTGTCCATGATAGTACAGGGGGGTCAAATTTTTAATATTTCCTTCATGATACCAAAGGCACAGGAAAATGAGGAGAGAAAGTAGGAGGAAAAAAATAAAAACTAAGAGAAAATGACAAAAATAAAAGGAAAGAAAAGGGAAAGAAGAAAAAGAAAATAAAATGTAAATAAATAAAATCTAGTATGTTGCATCAGTTCTTGTCTGGTTTAAGGTTGGACATTTCCAGAAATAGAGGTATTTCCATCTGTGGTTTGTTTGGGTTTTTTTGGTTTTTGTTGTGTTGTTGTTTGGTTTTTTTCAGGGATAGTGCAGAATAACCCTTGATTTTGAAGCTTGTAACTGAGATGAAGCTTTAGTATATTTTTTTCTGCAGGGTGCACACAAAAGCTTATGCACATTTTGAGCTGACATTGAGTGGTCAGTTAGTCTTGGCTAACAGCCAAAATCTCACCCAGCTACTCACTCACTCCTTCAGCCTCCGCCAAGGAAGACAGGAGTGGTGGAGAAAAGAGGAAGAACAGTAATGAATAATCTCAAGGGATGAGACAAAGATGGGGAGATCACTGATCAATTACCATTGTAGCAGAAGCAGACTCAACTTTGGGAAAATTGACTATATTTATTGTCAATTAAAAGAGATATTTCATTATTGACTAAGATAGTGGGAAACAAAAAGAGAAGCATTAAAACTCTACCTTTCCTCTCTCCTTTCCCTGGCTCAGCTTCAATCCTTCACTCCAGAATCCTTTGCTCCTCACCTTACTTTCTCCCCTGGCCATGCTTTGTCTCTTCAGCAAGGAAATGAGTGGCATAGGGAGAGGGAGTTGCAGTCAGTCCTCAGTGGTTTTTCTCTGTCATTCCTTCTTCCTCAGTTTCTTTGTTTCAGAGTGGGTCCTGTGGGAAAGGCAACACGCAAAAGTAGATCCCAAGTAACTGGAAAGAGGCAAAAAAGTAAACAGAAGGGAAAAGTGGAGAACAATAGAGAATTTTAAAAGGAAATGGGCTAAGAAAAGAACCCACATTTTATGAAATGGAGATGTAGAGAAAGGAAAGGAAATGCAAAATGGAGAAAAGCAAATAGGACTTATAATGAAGCAATGTACTAATCAAGTGTGTAATTAATAACTGCAATATAAGCACATGGCACAGTAGAGATCTGAAGAAAGATTACAAAAATTTTAAATCAGTGGTGGCTTTTGACTTGAGAATAACATCATTACAAACATACTTTTTTTAAACATGAAGTCTGTGAAGCTCTTACTGCATTCCTTAATAAGCTGGGCAGTTTTCCTAAGCTAGCTGGGGAATACTAAATTAAAATCATAAACGTGATAATTAGGCAAGCACAGTGATTTATCTGATGTAACTTTCTGTAAGCATTAGAAATACCATAAAATTGTGCCAAAAAGGGCAAAGGAATAGAAAGTTAACCCTTAGTTTCCATTGTGTCACATTAAAACCTACTAGATATGATTAAAAAAAATAAATTACTGGACTAACATTATGAACATGCTTCAAGGTATGCAGCAGTGAAGGTTGATGTAATGTGATTGAAAAAAACTTATTTTATTGATCCTCCATTGACTCAGATTCTGATTACAATGTCTGAAACTTATATTACTACAGAAATACATTGTCCTCTTTATTTCATTTGTTAGGAGAAACAAAAGAAACTGTTATGTAGGATACCATAGGGCCATGGTAAACTAACCTTTCAGGGAGTTAAAATGCACACTTTTTGTAATTGTCTACAGAGAAAAAAATTCTCTCTTTTTTTAAATTTTATTCTTATTTTAGTTTATTGTCTTTATGATTTGTTAAGACTGGTCAGTGAAAATCTCAACAAGTGGTCCTTTAAAGTTTTTCTTCAGAAAAGAGGAATAGGAGTTATTACTGCTGTTGTAAACTGAACATACATAGATCAGCAGGAGACAAAATATTTAGTCTTGCTTTTCAAGTGTAGACCTTTACAAGGCTGCATTTGCAAAGTTAGAAATTCTGAGGCTGCATCCCACCATTCTTACTGGAGAGTATTGGTATTTTTGCCATTATAAAATGAGATCAACATCTGCACAAGAATAAATAGTTATTTGAAGGCAGAGTATGAAAGAAAAATATTGAAGTTTTTAAGTTTGGTTTGGGTTTTTTGCTAACATAGCAATCCTGCTCCAAAAATCAGGGCAGTAAAGCAACTGATACAATCTTAATCCTAACACTAACACTAACACTAACACTAATACTAAAGGCAACAGAGAACAACATCCTATAAGCAATTATAGCAAATGAGACAATTTATCTACTTACTTATTTACTTATACTGGCAGTTTGGAACATACAATATCATTAACCATTTGTGAGTAGTTTACTGCCCTGATTATTTGGTCATATAATCTAATTTCTTACTTTTGGATGGTTTTCCTGTTCTGTATGTTTTATTTCTGCACTGTAGATTTAGGAGAGCAAAGTTTGTTGTTTTTCCTGAGAAAGTGTCAAGAGGATATTTTGGTGCTCATTTTGTCAGTTGTATGAGGACAAATCAAAGGTTTTACTAAACAGACTACAGACTATACCTTCCATATTCAGAAGTACCCTGAAGCTGTGTTTAACTTTTCTTCAATGAAATTACACTTATGGAGAGTTTAGGCTCTCAGCACTTTCATATACTTAAATGGTGTGAAATGTAGAAAGGTATGCTTCTGGAGGAGAACCTGTCTTTGTGAAAATAGAGTGACAGAATATTAAGGTGTGAAGGAGAGCAATTTAGAAACAGTGAGGCTAATTCTGTACAGCTGAAGTGTTTCAAAGGTTGGAAGATTTGTGATTAAAAGGAATTAACCACCAGTGGACAAAGGAAAAATAATTCCCAAAGCAGTTTTAAGGACTCAGTATAAAGTGACACAGATAGGATGTCAAAATGAGTCTAACTGCTGGTATTACCAACCTGATGGAATGAAAAAACTGAAATGCTAAATTCATTTCCCCAGGACAGACTGATACAGTAGCCCTGATGAAAGAGTCTTAAACTTTATTTAGTACAGTTTCCTTAGAAACAAATTTGGCTCGGAATTTTTGAGTACCAGTGTTTCACAGCTTTTCCTTTTCTTCATCTGCTGTGGGGACAATTAAAGAAAGACCTTCAAGCTTGAGGAGTATTTGAACACAGGAAATATTATGGAATTCTTCTTTAACTACATTAGGTAAGATTAAGATATTATTATGAACAAAAAGCCAGTCAATGAAAAAAAGGATATTTGGGTTTTATTCCCTCTCTTGACAGTGGCAGGACGCTTTTAAAATTAAACACAAACTTTGCAAAAGTGAGGAGTTTGAAGATTTTGCACAAACTGTATTTTTCTTCTTACATATGTCTAAACTTTATAGCCCTGTATGAATTGAAACAGCAACTGCTCACACATTTTGCATGGGAATTCCTAATACACAACATTCTTGTATTTACTGATAACCATCAAAAATCCACTGAAATGCCACTTAACAATTTAACAGCATTTAATGCCAATAAGGTGTATCTAGTTATGCCAGTTATTTCCTCAATGGCCAATTTTAAAGAAGAAACAAACAAAATTAACTTCAGACCTTAAAAAGGAAATAGAAAAAGATATTTTGAATACTATCCGTGTTGCACTATCACCAGAGAAGCCAGAGTTAATTCTTTACATTTCAATCTAATTTGCTAAATGTTTTTACTGTTCAAGCTAGTAAGGGATACATTGTTGAAAAAAATTCTGAGATAATGTACATAAAATAAAATCTGCAATAGAATATAAAAAAGGACTCTTAAAACTGAGAAATCAACAGATTTTCTTGTAATAACTGTAAAGTTGTATCTTTTAGAATTGCTTTGCACAGTTTCAAATTGTTTCAAGCCATAGACTGTTAAGAAATATGACAGTTTCCAAAAGAAATATTGGTTCTAAAATGAAAGTATTTGCAAAAGGCATACATTACTTTAAAAGGAATCAGTGAAGCACATGAAATCTATAGACAAATTCTTATTATGCAGAAAAAAAAAAGAGATATAAAATCAAAGTAAATGAAGTGCGTTTGGAATATTTTTGATATTTAAATTAAAAAAAAGTTAATATTTTTTCTACTGCAATGCATGGTTTATACATTCCTCATTCCAATTTCGTCATTCAAATGGGTCCTAAGAGTAACAGACTGATCATTCTTAGCCCAGAAAGAGATCCTTTGGAATGTTTCAGTAGAAAAGAAATGGTTATTCTCTAGTTCTAGTTAGATCCCAATTTACATTTTCCCTTCATATCCTACAGTTGCAAACTTTTGACCTTACAAAGGAAGAAATATTTCTTCATTTCTTTCTGTGCAAACTGGTTTACAGGGCTATGGTAGACATACCATACCAGATGTGACATTTCATCTCACAAATACAAGGATTTCATTACTAGGCAGAAACAGATAATAAATTTTGGGATACTTAGAAAAGAAATTACTACTTTACTATTAAGTGTTATTCAATTGTTCTTAAATTTAATTGTATATATTTTAATTCCCCTGAATTTTCCAGAATACAGGAACATAAGCTCCATTTCCTTTAACTTATTTGTACATGCTACCATTATTTCAAAAGTGACTTTGAGAATTGAGTGGAGTATCTCCCTTATGAGGAGTGGCTAAGGAAGCTGGGTCTCTTTAGCTTGGAGAAGAGGAGACTGAAGGGTGACCTCATCAATGTTTATAAATTTGTAAAGGGTGAGTGTTGGGAGGAAGGAGGCAGGCTTCTGTTGTCAAATGATAGGACAAGGGGCAATGGGTGCAAACTGGAGCGTAGGAAGTTCCATGTGAACATAAAGAAAAACTTTTTCACTGTGAGGGTGACAGAGCACTGGAACAGGCTGCCCAGAGAGGTTGCAGAGTCTCTTTCTCTGAAGACATTCAAAATGCGCCTGGATGTGTTCCTGTGTGACCTAGTCTAGGTGATCCTGCTCTGGCAGTGGTGTTGGACTAGATGATCTTTTGAGGTCACTTCCAACTCCTAACATTCCGTAATTCTGTGAGAACACATACAAAATCTGTTTTCTTATTCTGACCAGCCAGTATTTTGCATGGTGGATAATAGCTTGTGGAGTCGGTACCCTGTGATTGAAGGACAGACTCTGTAACTGTTACATTGACTGAACCTGAAACATCTGCAATAAGCTGAAAACAACTTCTGTGGGCATAAATGCAGACACATTGAGAATGACCTCAAACAAGAAAAAGAAATGGATTCGGAATTATTCCATGCAAGATCATCCTTCAGGGATGGAAGTACGGTGATGCAAGATAGGCAGGTGCTCACTTCACTGTTCTTCTACATGCTGGGGCCCTGAGGGTACCAATAAGGATGTCTGACCCTCCCATTCCAGCCTATTAGAAGTCCCATTTCAGTCACCAGCCTGGGGTCACCAGTCCCTGCCCCAGGGATGCAGTAGGATACTGTTTTCCAGATCCACCACCACCCTCCCCTGCCCACACCCAGGGGAGAACCATTGTGGCTCTTGTCACCTTGGCATGACCAACACCTGATGGCTTCAAATATTACTACCTTAAAAATATTTCCACATGAATCAGAAGCACCAAACTACTCCTGTATATAACATTTGCATTTCAATAGCTATAATGTGAATTTTACCATGCAATTAAACTGTGAAATCAAGGAGCTGAAATATAGGATTATTAGAATTTGAAACAACTTTCGTAACCTGAATTCACCTGCTTATACATATGCAGAATGACATTTAAGATCTGGCCATACACTTAGGATCCCTGCTACAATCAGTGCTTATAGTTGCAGAAATTATGTGTATTTATATTGAAAGCAAGTAGCAAATGAGGTAAACTTCTTATGATTAAGATAAAAAAATCTATGAAGATGTGTATTCATTTCCTGCCTTGTGATTCTGTTCTTAACAAAGTTCTGCCTGAAAATATTTGTAATGCTGTTTCTTTGCCTTACAGAAGCAACTTGAAACCGTATCTGAAGAACTTCTGGGTTCTTTCATTGCTATTTAAACTAATCAAATCCATGCTGTACATGTATTCAGCTGTATTAAAATGCTGAGAGTGCTAAAAAATCAAGTTCATACTCTTTCATGCTTGACAAGCAAAACTAACACACTTTAAAAAAAAATTGTTTTCCCTCTATACTTCTAAACATAACAAATGGAAAACTAGTGCCACCTAATCTCAGAGTCATTGTGAAAATGCATTAATACATATCTAGGAAGAGTTTTGATGTTATAATAATATTTTTAAAAAAGCACCACTACCAATTATTGATTTTGTGTGAAGTGCAGTTCTGTATAATACATGGTAAATAAGATCTAGTTTAAAAACTATTTAAAAAAAACTGACAGAAAGAGATACAAAGAAAAATTACTGTATAAGGTGTGGAGAAAAACGATACAGCTACATTCAGTTGAAACAAAGGAGGAAAAAATTAACTTAAAATTGTGTTATGAACTTTCCCTTTTTTGAGCTGTTTAGAGTTCGATTTCAGCCTTAATATTCTTACAATGTAGCACCAAGTAATTAAAATTAGTATGTAAGTATGAGCAAAACAAATATTGCTTTTTAAAAGGGGCGTTTATTCAAGTAAAATTATTATTTACTGAAAAGTTTTTTGTAGTTTTTAACCTAGCCATCATGTAATACTAAAAGAAAAGTTGATTCTCTTTTAAAATAATTTCAGAATCATAGGGTTGCTTCATAATTACTTGAAGTTTGAACATTATTTCAGTCACCAGGAATCAGCTGTTTAAAAGCAGATCTATATTCTTTTTCCGGGCCATTTTACCCTTAAAATTGACTTGACATTTAAAACATCAGGTTTTTCACAGTGTGCATCCCATCTGCAATTATCCTGCAGCCCACTCAGCCACTCAGCTCTGTCCTTGCTATAGCAATAAACCTGTTAAAAGAACGTGCTTTTGGATAAAATGGATAGCAATTCAGCATACACACAAATATTAATGAAAGAACAAAAGAAAAAAGGTAAAACATGAAGATATGTTAAATAACTGGGCCTCGTTACAGACATCCATCACACTAGATGGTATGGTACATAGTATTTGTACAAGAAAGGCATATTATATAGTGTAGTCTCTCCCTTTTTGAGTAATTACGGGATAAACAGTAACCAACTAACATAGTGGAAGCTTCACTTAATCTTTTCTCATATATTTCATTTGTAATATGGAGCAGCAAATTAGTAACAGTGCTTGTGTCTGTTATGATTTAAGGGTTACCAGCCTGAACGGGAAGGACAGGTGGTGTCTGTAGGACTCTGGAGGCTCAGAGATCAGTACTGTTCCCTCTCCTTTCTGGCCACAGTCTATAAAAAAACTGAGGTTTTTTTTTTTATTAACACTGGAGCGGATACAATAGATCTGGATG
>NW_010182464.1:28990-41169 GCF_000695765.1 Mesitornis unicolor | reverse complement strand
TCCAATCCCTAACGTTCTGTGGTTCTGTGAAGATGATGAGTGGGGTGCTGCGATACCTGTGTGCAACAGGTACGGAAAAGATACCAGACAACCCTATACTTAAAGCGACAATGGGAGAAACCTTGTGGTCCAATCACATTTCCTGGCCAGAGGCTTCATTTCTTACTACAGGATTCCCATGGAGTGGATTCAAGGCTTGATTCAGGGGCTAGGGCTTATTGGCATTGTGTTACTACTTACTGATGGAGCTGGTGACAGATGCTGCCCTGCATGCAGTGTTTGCTGTAGCTATGATAGCATGAACGTGGCAGTAGCAGGAAATATTATGGAGCTATATAGCAGCAGTTCAACTAAATCCAGTACATGACATCTTCATCCCTTTGCAATTCACCATGAACTTGTGTGGAGCAGGCTTTAGACCTTTCCCAACAGTTGTAATTTTAATGTAGCTTGAAACACCAAGTGGATATTCTGGAACTACAGGGTTTATTGGTGTGTAGGTAACAGTTTTGCAGGCTAATGTCAGTGATGGACTATATAATGATCAGAGGACTGGAAGACCTGCCACATGAAGAAAGGCTGAGAAAACTGGACCTATTCAGCCTTGGGAAGAGAAGGCTTAGAGGGGACCTTATTACCATGTACCAGTACATAAAGGGTGGCTGCCAAGAAGATGGAGACTCCCTTTTCACAAGGAGTCACATGGAAAAGATGAGGGGTAATGGACAAGTTGCTTCTGTAGAGATTCTGATTGAACTGAGGAATTTTTTTTACCATGAGATCAATCAGACATTGGAACAATCTCAGAGGGCAAGTGGTACATTCCCCTACTTTGGTCAGTTTTAAGAGTCAGCTTGACAGGGTGCTGACTCATCTCATTTAAACTCTACTTTTACCTCGAGAGATTGGACTAGATGATCCTTGTGGTCCCTTCCAACCTGGTATGCTATGATTCTATAATAAGCCAAAAAGAGTGGTCTGATTATGCCCTCTCTGACTTTAGGGCATCAAGGTCTTCGTGTCCCCAGCACAGCTGATTTGGTTTGCTTTCAGCTTATGGGATCAGTAGTGAACCTGCAGGCTTCCTGAGGATGAGCAGAATAGCCAGTCATGTAGCTACTGCGAGATATGTGACTGGTAATCTCTCAGTACGGTGCTGCTCTTAAGGACAGAGGATTTATTTGTCAAAGATAGTACAGGCTGCACCTGGATTGCATCATCACATGGGGCTGAGTGTGAAGTGCTACTGGTTGAATTAATTACAAGTGGGGAAATCAGCAGAGTACCTGTTTACACACTGCCAATTTCAGTGCTGAAAAGGTTCCCATGTCTGTTTTTCTTCTTCACAGACTCATTTTGTTGTAATGCCTATGTGCTGCCTTCCAGGGAAGAGTCTTAATGCTGCTCAAGTGTTTTCTGTGTATTTGCTTGCTTGATTCCAAATTGGTTTGGGCCTTGGTATCTCTATTTTAATACTGGTGTGGCTTTTCCCTTGAATCAGTATTGGCTTTTGAACACTCATCTCTGATGAACCCCACCATCCCTGGATGGAAGCCTGTATTCTAATTCAAGGTAAGGCACGAAAATAAAATTTCTCTTTAAAAAATTCAGTGAGTTCTTGCTGAGTGGAAAGCTGGAAGTGCTGTGAAGACGGCCTGTATAGCCATGATACTCTCAAGGGAGAAAAGATTTGAGCCTTGGTGGTTCAGCCACTTTACAAATCTTCCTTTTAAAAAAACTGGACCTGAAAACACCTAAATTAATCTCTAGCATGTGCTGAGAGATCTACCTTTTAAAAGGATATGTCATTCTCTCTACAGCGTCACGTTCAGTCCCAGCAGAAAAGTTGTACAGTTTCGAAAGAGCGCTTTGTGCTGTTACTGCTGTGGGTTTAGAGCTTCCTGCCTGCCCCCCGCAGGGGAGTCACCACTGCCTACCCTCACCTGCGGCACTAGCCCCAACAGCACTGTGACCCCAGCGCACCCTTCTGGGGTTACTGCAAGGACACTGTCCGTGTTCTGGAAGATGCCAGAGGAAGCATCTTCAGTCTCCAAACGAGTCATTAACATTGTGTTAAGCTCAGGAATTTACCCACCAGAGAAGGGAAATTCATAACTACTTCTTCTTGTCATTTTTCTTTCATGTTGCTGCAAAAGTTGTTTTTTTTTAGTATGGAAAGGCAGGAAATATTGCAGTGTTGCTTCTCAGAATGCTTCCTCTAATGCAGTTCAGCATCATAACTGTTTGTTTTTGTCTCACAGATCTTATGTAAAGTATCCTTCTCCTAGGTGTTCCCAGTCCTGATATCCCAACTCCCAATTTTCTCAAATGTCAGCCTATCTTGAAAACTGGGTCCTTTTTAATATTGATATTTTGCAGAGGCCTAAAGGAAGACAAGTTGTTTTTGAGGTCATCTGGCAAGTACATGGCAAGGATATGAAAACCAGAACTTTGCTCCTAAGATTTTTACTGTGGTGCTTTGGCCATAAGATCATCCTTCCCTCTTTGCAGGGAAGGTCAAAAGAAATTAAGTTCTTCATTTCCCCATACCTCTTACAGCTGAGCCTTGTTCTGCATTAGTCAGTAGGATTTATTTCTTCACTTAAATAAGGGACCACTGGAGACAAGGTTCCTTGTTTCACTTCACCATTAACAGAAGGCATCTTTCTTAGTGGATTGTACTCTCACTCCCTGTGCAAAGCTTAATTTGTCTTGTTTTCTTCCACATGGCAACCTGTCAAGATGGCACAGCCTTTAGTGCTCTTAGGAGTCGTACTGCTCCACGTTGCACGTGGACTAATGGTTGTAGAGATAGATTGTACTCAGACCATGATTAATTCTTTAAGGTTGCTGTAAAGCATTGCTTGAGCCTCACCTGGTAAATAGTGTTATTCTGGAGCACTATCAGTAGAAGAGCCAGTGTGTCTTTAAGTGAAGGGTGCCAACGGGAATGGCATCTTAGGCAGGGCAGCTGCAAGCTCGGCCTGAAACACGACCACCCTTGAAACCCTATCTCTACTCCACTGACCCATGCAGCCTGACTTCATGCTGTTGACTGACCATGTGGGTTGCATCAATGCCTGAAATGTAACTGCTTTCTGGCAGCGAGGCAGATCCTGTCTGTACGACTGGTAACGTGTTACTTGAAGCAGGGGAGAAATTGTATTTACACATCTTTTCTGTAGCTGACCACAGAGGGCTGAACTCGGCAGGTCCCTCTTGTGTCTATGTCTCAGGTTACCCAAGTGGAAAGTGTTTGCTTTCTTCTTTGTGCTAAAGGAAGGTCCTGGGGGTGGGGTCCAAATAGCTATAAAAAATGAAAATGTGAGATGACATTTCCCAAGGATGCTTCCCAACAGAACTTGTTAACTGCAGGGTTGGTAAATCCTCCCTCAACTAGGTGTTTTCCTGCAAAACACGCTTCCACGTTAAACACTCCTGAACTCCTATGCAGGATAATCCCCCCTGCAATAGATGGAGCTAGCTCATTTACTTTAGCTGTATCCTGTGCACTCACAACTGTGTGCCCGTGCAGAACTTTACCTTGTGCCCCTTGGTCTAAAATGCAACACGAGATGGAGCTGCCTGGTGCAAGGGGAAGCTGTGCTGCAGCTCCTGGAAAGCATTTCCCAAAAACCAACCTCTCTTTTGCTAAGTTCCTGCCTTCGCTACGAGCCACAGCAGAAGGGGGTGACCCTTCTTTTTTGTGCTGGGTGAAAGTCACTCTCTTGCAGGAGCACAGAGCGGTGTGGAGCCCCACATGTGGCTGGAGTTCGCTGCGATAAGCTGGTTGTTTTCCTCTCTCCTTTCCCCTCATGGTGCTGTGCCGGACTTATCTGGGCGCCTGAGTTATGTTAAGTAGCGGGTGCATGCCTGCTCTCTGTTCTCCTCGCTGCTTTTGCTCCTTGGATTTCAATTCCAAACATGGTTATCCATTTGGGGTCTCTCTCCTTTCTGCTGCCAAGTGATACGCATTCCACACTCAACACCAGCTCCCTCCGCTGCTCTGTCACGGTCGCTATTTCCAGTGCTGGAGGGCTGGCGAGAGAGGCAGTGCAACGAGATCTCTGTCCCGTCTGCGAGCTTTTCAGCTAATGGCCTCTACTTTTTCTTTGACTGAGCTCTTTTGGCCCCATATTTGCCAGCTCCATTTCTCACTGATGTGGCTGAGGAAGGGACCAGCTGCCAGTTTGTGAGCCACAAGACAAGAAACAAGCCCTTTTGGAGTTTTTTTGGGCGAAAAGACATTCAGCGGCACTTTAACATGCCACTCTGAGGCGTGCTGCTGTGGGACCAGCTGGTGCTCAAGAGGAGGAGGAACAACAACAACAGCTACCCAGCAGCTCTAGTTTCAGACCTCTGCAGCACCCTTTGTGTATGACAATTCATTTTGAGTGCAGGACAGCCGGGGAGGGTGGGGAGTGAGGAAGGATGAGCACAAGCAGCCCCTCTTGGGACCAGGCTGTTCTCCAGCCTCCGGTGTGCGATGCCTGGAAGGAGTTTATGGAGGGAGCGGCCTACCAGCTGGCCAGCTGCATCGTCCTCCTGGGTTACATGGGGGGAAGCGGCATCTTTGGGTCCCTCTATATCTTTGGCCTCCTGGCCCCAGGCTACTTCTGCTATGCTCTGTGGGGCTGGCTGAGCGCCTGCGGGCTGGACATCTTCATCTGGAACATCGTGCTCGTCCTTGCCTGCTTGCTTCAACTGGCTCACCTGGGTTACCGGCTCCGCAGAGACACCATCCCAGAAGAGTTTGACCTCCTCTACAAGACCATGTACCTGCCCTTGCAGGTATCCCGGGACGTCTACAAAGAAATTGTGAAGTGCTGCGAAGAGCAAGTCCAGTCGCTAGTCAGAGACCAGAACTACGCGGTTGAGGGCAAGACGCCCATTGACCGCCTCTCGTTGCTGCTGTCTGGCAGGTAAAGGCTCTCCTGTTTCTGAACAAAGTCTGACAGCAAAGTTCTGTGGCTTATTGTTGTATTTTCACCCTCTGTAGAAACTGGGGCGATGATTGTTTCCTTCTTCTGAAAGGACTTTGAGATATGCATGTTTGTTGCAGAGGTGGGGTAATTTGCTTTTTGGGCTTGTTTTTGTTTTGTTTTTCTAAGTCAGAATATTTCAGGGAACAATTTGCAGAATCAAGCTATGTGCAGTGAAGATGCCAGCTCCGCCTTCCCTGTGTTACCACTGGGGGATCCTTAACTCTGTTATTTTAAAGAGATCTTATTTCTGACAGGAGCAGACCAGCCAAGAGAGAATGTTTCTCAAGGCAGGAAGACAGTGTGTCTGGACCTGTGGTCTCTGGGGGTACCAGATGTACCTCTGTGATTTGAATTGGCCATGCACCGAGTACACCGAGTCCTTGGTTCACCCCCTGGCCAGCAGAGTTCAGGGAGAGGTTCCACCCCTGTTCCCAACACCTCAGCCCTCAAGGCTCTGAAATTTTTCACTTCGAGCGTCATTTTGTCAAAAAAAGAGAGAGAGCTCTCCTGTGGTGGATCTTCCCTTATCAGGCCTCTTTTGTCCCTGTGCTGCCATGCATTCATGATGTTCCTTCCTATGGACAACCAAGAAGGACCTCAGGGACCTTTAGACAGTCACAGCTGATTGCCTGGCAAGCCATGCACTTTTGCTATTTGTTTACTATTGAGTGAACTGTGCTGATGAAGTACTGGCATTTTGTTCACCCGAGATCCTGTGGCATGCCTCTATGAACATATCTTTTAACGATCTGCAAAATCCAAACGCAAGGCAAACAATAACGATACTGGCTTCCCAGCTGCTGCTAGGCGCTTGGCACTAATGTCAAGTGAGAGTGGGAAAAGAAGGAGATCTGTAAATGGGAGCAGTGCTGAGCTGTAAGAGGGGTGTCTCAAGGATTTTCCTTCAGGAAGACAAACACAGCATCATCTGGAGCTCATGCTCTACTATGGTGGTGCATCCTCTCTGGTGAGGGAGTGTGTGAAGAAGAAGGGCTGCCCTTCCTTTTTGTGTTTATCCCTTTTCTAGAATGTGTTAAGAGCATCCTGAGACCACTGACCAGTGCTGAATGGCAAAGCACTGGGGAGGAAATTTGGTACACACGTTTCCATTAGGTATCTTTCCCCTTACCAAATGTCTGTGTGAAGCAGTTTGCTCTGAAGTTTACCATATCTGCAAATAATGTTAGTGGGGGAGAGTCTGTGGTGTCTTGCCCTGCACTGGATAATCTGATGCTGCTCTTTGGGCATGAAATTGCTGCAACAGACAGTAAGCCTGTGCTGGTGGGGTAGTTGTTCTGCTCTCTTTTGCAGTGGGAAGTATGCTTCTTGGCTGGTACAGGAGAGATGGGATTGGATTTGTGTTTCCTGATACCCACTCTATTGCCTTGTGAGGTCCTTGCTGACCCAGCAGAGCATTGCTACTGTTATGGTGCTCCCCCCCCCTTCCCCATTAAATGGAACAATAGCAGGACAAGGAGGGCTTGGAAATACAGAATGTGTCTGGATCAGGAAACCTGCCTTGTGATCCCAGACCCTTCCAGGCAGCACTCCCAGCTGACTTCAAGTTAACAGTGAACTGAGACTTCTAACTCCTGAAAGCTACAATTGCCTTTGTCCATTGTACAATGGGGAAACATGATGACAGGGAGGCAAGAGGCCTCAGATCTGGTGGTGCAGAGCTCCGAACAGAGCTTCAGAGTGCCCTGCCATTGCCCCAGGCCTGTGCAGCTCTCCTTCTCTGTTCCCACAGCAGACCTGTGTGCAAGTTTGACCTTGACATTGGTAGGCAGTTGTAGCAAGAGTAGGGGAAAGTAATACTTTGCAGGCAAAGAAGCCAAGAGAGATTGAATAGTAATGTGCAGCAAACTATGAGGCCCCAGTGTCAGGAATGATGGCCAGCATGATTTTTGGAGAGTTCTGGGTGTAGCAGCTTTCCAGCACTGAGGTGGGGAATGCCCTTGTGCAACTCTGAGGACAGGAAGAGTACATGCAAGTACAAAGAGCCACAGGTTGGCTTAGAAGTACCTGAAAAGCAGCAGCAGTCTTGTGGGCTGAGAAGTCCTGGTTCAGGACCAAGCATTGCACCCATGAGGGCTGGCATTGTAGCAAGAAACAGAAAACATGAAATATGGGGAAGTGGCAGTGATTACCATTTCCCTCACGGGACAGCATCACAGACTGGAGCTTTTGCAGCTGTCCCAGAGAGCATATGAGACATGTGTGAGATGAGGAGAAGTCCTTTCTTCCCTGCTGGAACCAGCTGCCTGCATGTTGTGTGAGCTGATCAGGTTCGTGTGACGCCTGTTTTGTGGCCTAAGCCTGTATGCCTCACCTGTCCTCTCTGCAGGGTCCGAGTGAGCCAGGACGGACAATTCCTTCACTACATCTTTCCGTACCAATTCCTGGACTCTCCAGAATGGGAGTCGCTGCGACCCTCTGAGGAAGGAACTTTCCAGGTAACCCCGCATGACCCCACAGCAACCCAGCCTCGGTCCATGCCGCTTCATTGTGTGTCTGAGAAGGGGACAGAGGAGGCTCATTACGACATTCCAAGCTAATTGGGAATACTTTCCTCCCCTTCCTTGTGGTTTAGCCAGCACAGGATGGGGCAGTCAGCTATGTCATCTTTTTTCCTCCCTTCCTGAGAAGATCTCACTGCTTGCTCCTACTATCAGCTGACAACAGGGAGGGTGGAACGTGGTACCCCTTCCAGTTTAGCAGGGAGACAGGTATCGGATTGCTGGCTCACTTTCATTACAGTAGTACCTGTACTGATACATTTGCCCTGCATGCTCCTAGCAGGGTTCATCGTTCCAGCATCAGGATGGCAGCCATGGCGATGTGTGGCAGTGATGTAAATCCATAAATATCCCGTTCCTCACAGAAGTTTCTGATGGTGATGTGTTTGGGGTAGAGAAGCAGAAAGGATGATTCACACCCGAATATGGTTCTTTCTGAGCAAAAGAATCCCTTGCTGAGAGGCCAGGCCAATTCTTATTTGCAGCAACTGAAAGGATTTTGCTCTTGCTGTCAACACCTCACAGTATTTGTGTGGCTTTCCTTCTGGAGGAGATTACTTAAGCTCACATCTCTCTGCCTTTAACTCACATCCCAGGACAGGCTGATCCCTGTCAGAATGTCAATCTAGAATATGTCAGTTAGGGCATATGAGGAGGGATTTTGCTAATCCCTTGGGAGCGTGGGACAGTCATGAGGTAATGACGATGCTTTCTCATGAGGGCAGCCACATTCAGACTTGGTGGAACCGGGGTAGGTCTCTGAATCTGCTTTCCTCAGGTCTGAATTTGGCCCACGTACTGTGTGAAGGGGTCATGGTGGTCACTCCTGAAAGCCATGCCATGGTGAGTGATTATGATCTTGCAAGAGGAACAGTTGCAGGAGGTGTCTGAATGTGTGACCATGACACAGGGTTACAGCTTGTGAGCAGAAATAGGGATAATGGAGTAGATGAGGGAAACAGCAGCATGGCTATACAAAAGCTGGGAGTATTTAATGTTTTGCACAGGGCTTCAACCCGGCAGCAGTTTGCTGCTAGCTCCTGGATTGTATTTGCCTAAGAGTTGAGTAGAGAGAATGATGGCTGTCTGGTGCTCCTAGCAGGAAAATGGCCATCTGGATGGCATGCAACCTGCAACGACATCTGCAGTGTTTTCTGAGCTAATTTCTGTGGAACTGTAGGTTCCCTGGCCTCCTGAGTGGCTTTATCTGTGGTGTGTGAGGCAGCTCAGCAGCAAACTAGTGCCAGGCTGCACCTGGTGCCTGCCAACACCATGCTATTGGTATCTCTGCTGTTCTGCAAGATACGGCTGGTCAAGGAGATCAGTGGCGCCTGGCACCGGGATGGGGAGATAGTGTCCTGGGTGGGGAAGAGCTAAAGCCAGGTGCTGGAAATGCCTAAACCTCGTGTCTGCTCACTGAAGAGCACGAAGAAGCAGCAGCCTGTGCAAGACCAGCATTCAGCAGCTGAGACTTGACCAGTCCATGTTCCTGACAGGACATCACTCTTGATGGCCTTGCTTAGGCATGATGTTGTGCTGCTTTTGGCAACTGTCTAACCCACTGGCCCCTCTTACTTGAGTAGTTAATAAGACTCTATGGCATATCTCAATCTTATTCCTAGCATTACAGTTATTTGCTTTAAAAAGTGCATGTTGACTCTGGGACTTTGCTGGAGGAGCACATGAAAGGCTTTTCTTGCCCATGTTTTCCCCATGGCTCTCTGGATTGAGCAATTTCAGTCCTGAACCCTCTGAAAAATGGCAAAATCACAACTCAGTCTACAAGGAGAGCCAGTTTCCTTGAGCTTTCTTCTTTGACTGTGTCTTCTTCCCACAGGACCACTGGCTCCCAGTGCCTGAAGGAGTTGGGTTTCAGGGCTGGCACTTTCCCCCAGAAAGCTGATTTATGGGCTCTGCTGATGACGGAGCTCTTGTGTCAGGAGGATTCATGACTGAAATCTGTCCTGCTGCTCTGAATAGGAGGCAGGTTTTCTTATTACATCTCACTTAATCCCTCACATGAATTGGAGGCTTTTGATTGCTGTGCCAGAAATTGGTTAGGAAAATGAGTTTCTGGTAATTTCAGTTTCCATGTGACCCTTCCTCTTGCTCACCTAAGCCTGGAAAAGTTCTTAGATTTTATCTCCTATATTTCTTTCATAAGGCAGCTGCTTGCATGGCAGTGGCATTAAATATCAAACCCAAGGACACACACATGCAGCCAAGCCGTGTTCAGCTTCCCAGTGGCCTTCTGCCATGGTGGCTGGCCAAGGAGACCCCTGGATATAGAGTGAAAGGGAGCCCCCGGGATATTTTGGCCCTGACACTTGTTCACATGCCAGTGTCTCCGTTACACTCGGATGTTCTTCTTTGGCCCAAGGTAGTTTGACCCTTTCTATGTTCCTTACCTTTTATTGTCATTATTATTAGATTTATATAATATAGTATATACTAATGTATTGTATTTTTTTATTATTATTAATAGTCTAGTCTTACAACTAAGGGGAAAAGTGGCTCTGTTTGCACTGGCAAAACCCAAAGGAAAATGAAATGTTCTCTAAAACCAATCCAATAAAACCTTGAGTGAGTTCCCTACCTACATACAAATACAGTAAACTCTTTTTATTTCCTCTCTAGCTGAGCTGTGCTGTGCATCCTTCAAGGCCATTCAGTCCTACAGCGCCTGGCAGAGCTGGCAAGACAGGATGTCCCTCTGGCACAGGGTGACCAGGCAAGCCTTCCAGGTGGCCCTTCCCATACCTAGGGCCTTTTTGGAACAGGGGGTGTGTGACCCGGTGGCAGGACAGGGTGGCAGCCTGCTGCAGGGCTACCCACTGGTGACTTGGGCCAGCTGGGCACACAGAAACACTTCCCTCCATAACATTTCTGTAGAGGGATAAGACCATGTGTGCCACCTCGCTCATTTCAGCTGCATCACTCAGGTGTCAACAGGGAGCATTTTCTGAAAGTGAGAGGGTGAAATGTAGCTAGTCATGTGGCTAGATTAAGCAAGAGTATGCTGCTAATTGATAGGAAAACCTGGTCTCTGGCTCCTTGGGGAAAGGAAGCAGAGGCGAGTAAAGATTTGTCTGATTGTTTGGTTTGGGCAGTCTGGCTGTCCAGCCCTGCCATTTCCAAGGAGAGCACATGTCAAAGGGGCTGGGATCCATCACTGGAGAGAACCCGGGTGGTAGGGCTTACTCTGCTTCCTCCCTGCCCTACAGGTCACACTGACAGCTGAGACTGACTGCATCTTCATCACCTGGCCAAGGAAGAAGCTGTATCTTCTCCTGAGGAAGGACCGCTACATTGCCCGGCTCTTCTCCTCCCACCTGGGCTATGACATCTCGGAGAAGCTCTACTCCCTCAACGAGAAGCTCTTCGCCAAGTTTGGCCTTCGCTTCGACATCCGCTTGCCCAGCCTCTACCATGTCCTTGGGCCATCCTCCGAGGGGGATCCGGAAGACTGTGAGGAGCCACTACCTCCCTCTGACCAGGCTGGTGCCTCTGAGCCCCCTCCACAGCCACCACCACCACCGCCACCAGCTCTACGACCCCGGGCATCCCGGCCCGACAGTGACCTGCTGGGTGAGGACTCCACCAGTCTTGTCTTGGAAGATTTTGCTGAGTTGCCGGGGTCTTTTATGGACTATGTAAGCGAAGGGGAGTATATGAAGTGAGGGCACTCCTGGCACGGGCACACCTCACCCTGTGTGGGACTCCCGCGTAAGTACCTGCTTGTGGAAGCAAGTCCTTCCCGCTATGCAGCTGCCCAGGCAGAGCGGGGCAGCCTTGTGCACTGCCCCCAGCCTCTCACCCTTGTTTGTCGTGGGTATGCTCCTCCGCAGCTTTTTTTTGCCTGCTGCCCCAAGGAATTCCAGGAGGTGGGCTCCAGCTGTGTGATTTTCTTAAGGAAAAGCAGCAGGGTAGAAGCTTGACTCCAGGCATCAGCTGCACCATGAGGTGGAAGGGCCAGTAACCCAGCAGTAGGGAGCTCTTCTCTGTGCTGTCCTCTCTCCATCCCTACAGGGAGGTAGAGAAAGTGAAATGGTGTCCAAGCTGGTGGGTGGTACATGAGTGCCTGCAGAGACCCTACAAGGCTTGACCTGGCTCGCCATAAGGTAGAGCTGTGCCTGGAGATATTCTAGTACTGAGCTGAGGAAGCCATCTGCATGTGAGAGAGCAGACAACCCAGGAGATGCTGACAGAGGTAGAAACAGCTCCAGGGTTTACAGCGGACTGATAGTGGGGAGTTGCTGTACACCTTCAAAGTGCTCGATCTGGGCAGGGGTAGAAAGCTCAGTCTTTCCTTCCCCTGCCCACCACAGCTCATCCCAGCATTTGCTCTGTCCTCCTTTCTGCTGCTCAGCCAGATCATTAAGGTATTGAAAAGACTGCCCTGTGTGGTATAGCTCTTGCCTCCAATGATCCTGGGTGGACTGACAGACTGAACAGTCTTTTAACACACCTCAAACTCTGCTTTCTGGTGCAGGCAAATGAGATATTTTCTTCCCAAATGCCAACTCTTTACTCTGCAAGGGAAAAATTCCAGGGCCTGGTGGATATTGGGGCAGAGGAGCCATGCAGGCAAACAGAAATAGATGGGAGTGGCTTGTGCTTGAAATTCAGATCCAAGTGGTCAAGAGAGAAATTCCACGCTGAGCTACTTTTAGTC